>NC_138555.1:71290273-71576971 GCF_964273705.1 Natrix helvetica | reverse complement strand
GCTGGATAGAAGGGGGGTGAGTCACAGAGGTGGGGGCCCTTAAACTCCATATCATTTGAACCTTCCTGAAGCTGGGATTGGAGCTGCTGGGTAGAAGGGGGGTGAGTCACAGAGACAAAGACACTGAGGTGGGGCCCCGTAAACTCCATATCGTTTGAACCTTCCTGAAGCTGGGATTGGAGCTGCTGGATAGAAGGGGGGTGAGTCACAGACACAAAGACACTGAGGTGGGGCCCCGTAAACTCCATATCGTTTGAACCTTCCTGAAGCTGGGATTGGAGCTGCTGGATAGAAGGGGGGTGAGTCACAGACACAAAGACACTGAGGTGGGGGCCCTTTAAACTCCATATCATTTGAACCTTCCTGAAGCTGGGATTGGAGCTGCTGGGTAGAAGGGGGGTGAGTCAGAGACAAAGACACTGAGGTGGGGGCCCTTAAACTCCATATCATTTGAACCTACCTGAAGCTGGGATTGGAGCTGCTGGATAGAAGGGGGGTGAGTCAGAGACAAAGACACTGAGGTGGGGGCCCTTAAACTCCATATCATTTGAACCTACCTGAAGCTGGGATTGGAGCTGCTGGATAGAAGGGGGGTGAGTCACAGAGACAAAGACACTGAGGTGGGGCCCCTTAAACTCCATATCATTTGAACCTTCCTGAAGCTGGGATTGGAGCTGCTGGATAGAAGGGGGGTGAGTGAAAGAGACAAAGACACTGAGGTGGGGCCCCTTAAACTCCATATCATTTGAACCTTCCTGAAGCTGGGATTGGAGCTGCTGGATAGAAGGGGGGTGAGTCAGAGAGACAAAGAAACTGAGGTGGGGGCCCTTAAACTCCATATCATTTGAACGTTCCTGAAGCTGGGATTGGAGCTGCTGGATAGAAGGGGGGGTGTCACAGAGACAAAGACACTGAGGTGGGGGCCCCTTAAACTCCATATCATTTGAACCTTCCTGAAGCTGGGATTGGAGCTGCTGCGTAGAAGGGCGGTGAGTCACAGAGACAAAGACACTGAGGTGGGGCCCCTTAAACTCCATATCATTTGAACCTTCCTGAAGCTGGGATTGGAGCTGCTGGATAGAAGGGGGGTGAGTCACAGAGACAAAGACACTGAGGTGGGGGCCCTTAAACTCCATATCATTTGAACCTTCCTGAAGCTGGGATTGGAGCTGCTGGATAGAAGGGGGGTGAGTCACAGAGAAAAAGACAATGAGGTGGGGGCCCTTAAACTCCATATCATTTGAACCTTCCTGAAGCTGGGATTGGAGCTGCTGGATAGAAGGGGGGGTGTTACAGAGACAAAGACACTGAGGTGGGGGCCCCTTAAACTCCATATCATTTGAATCTTCCGGAAGCTGGGATTGGAGCTGCTGGATAGAAGGGGGGTGAGTCACAGAGGTGGGGCCCCTTAAACTCCATATCATTTGAACCTTCCTGAAGCTGGGATTGGAGCTGCTGGATAGAAGGGGGGTGAGTCACAGAGACAAAGACACTGAGTTGGGGGCCCTTAAACTCCATATCATTTGAACCTACCTGAAGCTGGGATTGGAGTTGCTGGATAGAAGGGGGGTGAGTCAGAGAGACAAAGAAACTGAGGTGTGGGCCCTTTAAACTCCATATCATTTGAACCTTCCTGAAGCTGGGATTGGAGCTGCTGGGTAGAAGGGTGGTGAGTCACAGAGACAAAGACACTGAGGTGGGGGCCCTTAAACTCCATATCATTTGAACCTACCTGAAGCTGGGATTGGAGCTGCTGGATAGAAGGAGGGTGAGTCACAGAGACAAAGACACTGAGGTGGGGGCCCCTTAAACTCCATATCATTTGAACCTTCCTGAAGCTGGGATTGGAGCTGCTGGATAGAAGGGGGGTGAGTCACAGAGACAAAGACACTGAGGTGGGGGCCCTTAAACTCCATATCATTTGAACCTTCCTGAAGCTCGGATTGGAGCTGCTGGATAGAAGGGGGGTGAGTCACAGAGGTGGGGCCCCTTAAACTCCATATCATTTGAACCTTCCTGAAGCTGGGATTGGAGCTGCTGGATAGAAGGGGGGTGAGTCACAGAGGTGGGGCCCCTTAAACTCCATATCATTTGAACCTTCCTGAAGCTGGAATTGGAGCTGCTGGGTAGAAGGGGGGTGAGTCACAGAGACAAAGACACTGAGGTGGGGCCCCTTAAACTCCATATCACTTGAACCTTCCTGAAGCTGGGATTGGAGCTGCTGGATAGAAGGGGGGTGAGTCAGAGAGACAAAGAAACTGAGGTGGGGGCCCTTAAACTCCATATCATTTGAACCTTCCTGAAGCTGGGATTGGAGCTGCTGGATAGAAGGGGGTGGGTGTCACAGAGACAAAGACACTGAGGTGGGGCCCCTTAAACTCCATATCATTTGAACCTTCCTGAAGCTGGGATTGGAGCTGCTGGATAGAAGGGGGGTGAGTCACAGAGGTGGGGCCCCTTAAACTCCATATCATTTGAACCTTCCTGAAGCTGGGATTGGAGCTGCTGGATAGAAGGGGGGTGAGTCACAGAGACAAAGACACTGAGGTGGGGGCCCTTAAACTCCATATCATTTGAACCTTCCTGAAGCTGGGATTGGAGCTGCTGGATAGAAGGGGGGTGAGTCACAGAGGTGGGGGCCCTTAAACTCCATATCATTTGAACCTTCCTGAAGCTGGGATTGGAGCTGCTGGGTAGAAGGGGGGTGAGTCACAGAGACTAAGACACTGAGGTGGGGCCCCTTAAACTCTATATCATTTGAACCTTCCTGAAGCTGGGATTGGAGCTGCTGGATAGAAGGGGGGTGAGTCACAGAGGTGGGGCCCCTTAAACTCCATATCATTTGAACCTTCCTGAAGCTGGGATTGGAGCTGCTGGATAGAAGGGGGGTGAGTCACAGAGACAAAGACACTGAGGTGGGGGCCCTTAAACTCCAAATCATTTGAACCTTCCTGAAGCTCGGATTGGAGCTGCTGGGTAGAAGGGGGATGAGACACAGAGACAAAGACACTTAGGTGGGGCCCCTTAAACTCCATATCATTTGAACCTTCCTGAAGCTGGGATTGGAGCTGCTGGATAGAAGGGGGGTGAGTCACAGAGACAAAGACACTGAGGTGGGGGCCCTTAAACTCCATATCATTTGAACCTTCCTGAAGCTGGGATTGGAGCTGCTGGATAGAAGGGGGGTGAGTCACAGAGGTGGGGGCCCTTAAACTCCATAACATTTGAACCTTCCTGAAGCTGGGATTGGAGCTGCTGGATAGAAGGGGGGTGAGTCACAGAGACAAAGACACTGAGGTGGGGGCCCTTAAACTCCATATCATTTGAACCTTCCTGAAGCTGGGATTGGAGCTGCTGGGTAGAAGGGGGGTGAGTCACAGAGACTAAGACACTGAGGTGGGGCCCCTTAAACTCCATATCATTTGAACCTTCCTGAAGCTGGGATTGGAGCTGCTGGATAGAAGGGGGGTGAGTCACAGAGACAAAGACACTGAGGTGGGGGCCCTTAAACTCCATATCATTTGAACCTTCCTGAAGCTGGGATTGGAGCTGCTGGGTAGAAGGGGGATGAGACACAGAGACAAAGACACTTAGGTGGGGCCCCTTAAACTCCATATCATTTGAACCTTCCTGAAGCTGGGATTGGAGCTGCTGGATAGAAGGGGGGTGAGTCACAGAGACAAAGACACTGAGGTGGGGGCCCTTAAACTCCATATCATTTGAACCTTCCTGAAGCTGGGATTGGAGCTGCTGGATAGAAGGGGGGTGAGTCACAGAGGTGGGGGCCCTTAAACTCCATAACATTTGAACCTTCCTGAAGCTGGGATTGGAGCTGCTGGATAGAAGGGGGGTGAGTCACAGAGACAAAGACACTGAGGTGGGGGCCCTTAAACTCCATATCATTTGAACCTTCCTGAAGCTGGGATTGGAGCTGCTGGGTAGAAGGGGGGTGAGTCACAGAGACTAAGACACTGAGGTGGGGGCCCTTAAACTCCATATTATTTGAACCTTCCTGAAGCTGGGATTGGAGGTGCTGGATAGAAGGGGGGTGAGTCAGAGAGACAAAGACACTGAGGTGGGGGCCCTTAAACTCCATATCATTTGAACCTTCCTGAAGCTGGGATTGGAGCTGCTGGATAGAAGGGGGGTGAGTCACAGAGACAAAGACACTGAGGTGGGGGGCCTTAAACTCCATATCATTTGAACCTTCCTGAAGCTCGGATTGGAGCTGCTGGGTAGAAGGGGGATGAGACACAGAGACAAAGACACTGAGGTGGGGCCCCTTAAACTCCATATCATTTGAACCTTCCTGAAGCTGGGATTGGAGCTGCTGGATAGAAGGGGGGTGAGTCACAGAGACAAAGACACTGAGGTGCGGCCCCTTAAACTCCATATCATTTGAACCTTCCTGAAGCTGGGATTGGAGCTGCTGGATAGAAGGGGGGTGAGTCACAGAGAGAAAGACACTGAGGTTGGGCCCCTTAAACTCCATATCATTTGAACCTTCCTGAAGCTGGGATTGGAGCTGCTGGATAGAAGGGGGGTGAGTCAGAGAGACAAAGAAACTGAGGTGGGGGCCCTTAAACTCCATATCATTTGAAGGTTCCTGAAGCTGGGATTGGAGCTGCTGGATAGAAGGGGGGGGTGTCACAGAGACAAAGACACTGAGGTGGGGGCCCCTTAAACTCCATATCATTTGAACCTTCCTGAAGCTGGGATTGGAGCTGCTGCGTAGAAGGGCGGTGAGTCACAGAGACAAAGACACTGAGGTGGGGGCCCTTAAACTCCATATTATTTGAACCTTTCTGAAGCTGGGATTGGAGCTGCTGGATAGAAGGGGGGGTGTCACAGAGACAAAGACACTGAGGTGGGGCCCCTTAAACTCCATATCATTTGAACCTTCCTGAAGCTGGGATTGGAGCTGCTGGATAGAAGGGGGTGAGTCACAGAGACAAAGACACTGAGGTGGGGGCCCTTAAACTCCATATTATTTGAACCTTTCTGAAGCTGGGATTGGAGCTGCTGGATAGAAGGGGGTTGAGTCACAGAGAAAAAGTCAATGAGGTGGTTGCCCTTAAACTCCATATCATTTGAACCTTCCTGAAGCTGGGATTGGAGCTGCTGGATAGAAGGGGGGGGGTGTTACAGAGACAAAGACACTGAGGTGGGGGGCCCTTAAACTCCATATCATTTGAACCTTCCTGAAGCTGGGATTGGAGCTGCTGGATAGAAGGGGGGTGAGTCACAGAGGTGGGGCCCCTTAAACTCCATATCATTTGAACCTTCCTGAAGCTGGGATTGGAGCTGCTGGATAGAAGGGGGGTGAGTCACAGAGACAAAGACACTGAGGTGGGGGCCCTTAAACTCCATATCATTTGAACCTTCCTGAAGCTGGGATTGGAGCTGCTGGGTAGAAGGGGGGTGAGTCACAGAGACAAAGACACTGAGGTGGGGCCCCGTAAACTCCATATCGTTTGAACCTTCCTGAAGCTGGGATTGGAGCTGCTGGATAGAAGGGGGGTGAGTCACAGACACAAAGACACTGAGGTGGGGGCCCTTTAAACTCCATATCATTTGAACCTTCCTGAAGCTGGGATTGGAGCTGCTGGGTAGAAGGGGGGTGAGTCACAGAGACAAAGACACTGAGCTGGGGGCTCTTAAACTCCATATCATTTGAACCTTCCTGAAGCTGGGATTTGAGCTGCTGGATAGAAGGAGGGTGAGTCACAGAGACAAAGACACTGAGGTGGGGGCCCTTTAACTCCATATAATTTGAACCTTCCTGAAGCTGGGATTGGAGCTGCTGGATAGAAGGGGGGTGAGTCACAGAGGCAAAGACACTGAGGTGGGGGCCCCTTAAACTCCATATCATTTGAACCTTCCTGAAGCTGGGATTGGAACTGCTGGATAGAAGGGGGGGTGAGTCACAGAGACAAAGACACTGAGGTAGGGGCCCTTTAACTCCATATAATTTGACCGTTCCTAAAGCTGGGATTGGAGCTGCTGGATAGAAGGGGGGGGTGTCACAGAGACAAAGAAACTGAGGTGGGGGCCCTTAAACTCCATATCATTTGAACGTTCCTGAAGCTGGGATTGGAGCTGCTGGATAGAAGGGGGGGTGTCACAGAGACAAAGACACTGAGGTGGGGGCCCCTTAAACTCCATATCATTTGAACCTTCCTGAAGCTGGGATTGGAGCTGCTGGGTAGAAGGGCGGTGAGTCACAGAGACAAAGACACTGAGGTGGGGGCCCTTAAACTCCATATCATTTGAACCTACCTGAAGCTGGGATTGGAGCTGCTGGATAGAAGGGGGGGTGAGTCACAGAGACAAAGACACTGAGGTAGGGGCCCTTAAACTCCATATCATTTGAACCTTCCTGAAGCTGGGATTGGAGCTGCTGGATAGAAGGGGGGTGAGTCACAGAGACAAAGACACTGAGCTGGGGGCCCTTAAACTCCATATCATTTGAACCTTCCTGAAGCTGGGATTGGAGCTGCTGGATAGAAGGAGGGTGAGTCACAGAGACAAAGACACTGAGGTGGGGGCCCTTTAACTCCATATAATTTGAACCTTCCTGAAGCTGGGATTGGAGCTGCTGGATAGAAGGGGGGTGAGTCACAGAGGCAAAGACACTGAGGTGGGGGCCCCTTAAACTCCATATCATTTGAACCTTACTGAAGCTGGGATTGGAGCTGCTGGATAGAAGGGGGGGTGTCACAGAGACAAAGACACTGAGGTGGGGCCCCTTAAACTCCATATCATTTGAACCTTCCTGAAGCTGGGATTGGAGCTGCTGGATAGAAGGGGGGTGAGCCACAGAGGTGGGGCCCCTTAAACTCCATATCATTTGAACCTTCCTGAAGCTGGGATTGGAGCTGCTGGGTAGAAGGGGGGTGAGTCACAGAGACAAAGACACTGAGGTGGGGCCCTTTAAACTCCATATCATTTGAACGTTCCTGAAGCTGGGATTGGAGCTGCTGGATAGAAGGGGGGGTGAGTCACAGAGACAAAGACACTGAGGTAGGGGCCCTTTAACTCCATATAATTTGACCGTTCCTAAAGCTGGGATTGGAGCTGCTGGATAGAAGGGGGAGTGTCACAGAGACAAAGAAACTGAGGTGGGGGCCCTTAAACTCCATATCATTTGAACCTTCCTGAAGCTGGGATTGGAGCTGCTGGATAGAAGGGGGGGGTGTCACAGAGACAAAGACACTGAGGTGGGGGCCCCTTAAACTCCATATCATTTGAACCTTCCTGAAGCTGGGATTGGAGCTGCTGGGTAGAAGGGCGGTGAGTCACAGAGACAAAGACACTGAGGTGGGGGCCCTTAAACTCCATATCATTTGAACCTACCTGAAGCTGGGATTGGAGCTGCTGGATAGAAGGGGGGGTGAGTCACAGAGACAAAGACACTGAGGTAGGGGCCCTTAAACTCCATATCATTTGAACCTTCCTGAAGCTGGGATTGGAGCTGCTGGATAGAAGGGGGGTGAGTCACAGAGACAAAGACACTGAGGTGGGGGCCCTTTAACTCCATATAATTTGAACCTTCCTGAAGCTGGGATTGGAGCTGCTGGATAGAAGGGGGGTGAGTCACAGAGGCAAAGACACTGAGGTGGGGGCCCCTTAAACTCCATATCATTTGAACCTTACTGAAGCTGGGATTGGAGCTGCTGGATAGAAGGGGGGGTGTCACAGAGACAAAGACACTGAGGTGGGGGCCCCTTAAACTCCATATCATTTGAACCTTCCTGAAGCTGGGATTGGAGCTGCTGGATAGAAGGGGGGTGAGTCACAGAGGTGGGGCCCCTTAAACTCCATATCATTTGAACCTTCCTGAAGCTGGGATTGGAGCTGCTGGATAGAAGGGGGGTGATTCACAGAGACAAAGACACTGAGGTGGGGGCCCTTAAACTCCATATCATTTGAACCTTCCTGAAGCTGGGATTGGAGCTGCTGGATAGAAGGGGGGTGAGTCACAGAGACAAAGATACTGAGGTGGGGGCCCTTAAACTCCATATCATTTGAACCTTCCTGAAGCTGGGATTGGAGGTGCTGGATAGAAGGGGGGTGAGTCAGAGAGACAAAGACACTGAGGTGGGGGCCCTTAAACTCCATATCATTTGAACCTTCCTGAAGCTGGGATTGGAGCTGCTGGATAGAAGGGGGGTGAGTCACAGAGACAAAGACACTGAGGTGGGGTCCCCTTAAACTCCATATCATTTGAACCTTCCTGAAGCTGGGATTGGAGGTGCTGGATAGAAGGGGGGTGAGTCACAGAGGTGGGGCCCCTTAAACTCCATATCATTTGAACCTTCCTGAAGCTGGGATTGGAGCTGCTGGGTAGAAGGGGGGTGAGTCACAGAGACAAAGACACTGAGGTGGGGGCCCTTAAACTCCATATCATTTGAACCTTCCTGAAGCTGGGATTGGAGCTGCTGGATAGAAGGAGGGTGAGTCACAGAGACAAAGACACTGAGGTGGGGGCCCTTTAACTCCATATCATTTGAACCTTCCTGAAGCTGGGATTGGAGGTGCTGGATAGAAGGGGGGTGAGTCAGAGAGACAAAGACACTGAGGTGGGGGCCCTTAAACTCCATATCATTTGAACCTTCCTGAAGCTGGGATTGGAGCTGCTGGATAGAAGGGGGGTGAGTCACAGAGACAAAGACACTGAGGTGGGGTCCCCTTAAACTCCATATCATTTGAACCTTCCTGAAGCTGGGATTGGAGCTGCTGGATAGAAGGGGGGTGAGTCACAGAGACAAAGATACTGAGGTGGGGGCCCTTAAACTCCATATCATTTGAACCTTCCTGAAGCTGGGATTGGAGCTGCTGGATAGAAGGGGGGTGAGTCAGAGAGACAAAGACACTGAGGTGGGGGCCCTTAAACTCCATATCATTTGAACCTTCCTGAAGCTGGGATTGGAGCTGCTGGATAGAAGGGGGGTGAGTCACAGAGACAAAGACACTGAGGTGGGGTCCCCTTAAACTCCATATCATTTGAATCTTCTTGAAGCTGGGATTGGAGCTGCTGGATAGAAGGGGGGTGAGTCACAGAGGCAAAGACACTGAGGTGGGGGCCCCTTAAACTCCATATCATTTGAACCTTACTGAAGCTGGGATTGGAGCTGCTGGGTAGAAAGAGGGTGAGTCACAGAGACAAAGACACTGAGGTGGGGCCCTTTAACTCCATATAATTTGAACCTTCCTGAAGCTGGGATTGGAGCTGCTGGATAGAAGGGGGGTGAGTCACAGAGGCAAAGACACTGAGGTGGGGGCCCCTTAAACTCCATATCATTTGAACCTTACTGAAGCTGGGATTGGAGCTGCTGGATAGAAGGGGGGGTGTCACAGAGACAAAGACACTGAGGTGGGGCCCCCTTAAACTCCATATCATTTGAACCTTCCTGAAGCTGGGATTGGAGCTGCTGGATAGAAGGGGGGTGATTCACAGAGACAAAGACACTGAGGTGGGGGCCCTTAAACTCCATATCATTTGAACCTTCCTGAAGCTGGGATTGGAGCTGCTGGATAGAAGGGGGGTGAGTCACAGAGACAAAGATACTGAGGTGGGGGCCCTTAAACTCCATATCATTTGAACCTTCCTGAAGCTGGGATTGGAGCTGCTGGATAGAAGGGGGGTGAGTCACAGAGACAAAGACACTGAGGTGGGGGCCCTTAAACTCCATATCATTTGAACCTTCCTGAAGCTGGGATTGGAGCTGCTGGATAGAAGGGGGGTGAGTCACAGAGACAAAGACACTGAGGTGGGGGCCCTTAAACTCCATATCATTTGAACCTTCCTGAAGCTGGGATTGGAGCTGCTGGGTAGAAGGGGGGTGAGTCACAGAGACAAAGACACTGAGGTGGGGGCCCTTAAACTTCATATCATTTGAACCTTCCTGAAGCTGGGATTGGAGCTGCTGGATAGAAGGGGGGTGAGTCACAGAGGTGGGGCCTCTTAAACGCCATATCATTTGAACCTTTCTGAAGCTGGGATTGGAGCTGCTCGATAGAAGGGGGGTGAGTCACAGAGACAAAGACACTGAGGTGGGGGCCCTTAAACTCCATATCATTTGAACCTTCCTGAAGCTGGGATTGGAGGTGCTGGATAGAAGGGGGGTGAGTCACAGAGACAAAGATACTGAGGTGGGGGCCCTTAAACTCCATATCATTTGAACCTTCCTGAAGCTGGGATTGGAGCTGCTGGATAGAAGGGGGGTGAGTCACAGAGACAAAGACACTGAGGTGGGGTCCCCTTAAACTCCATATCATTTGAACCTTCCTGAAGCTGGGATTGGAGGTGCTGGATAGAAGGGGGGTGAGTCACAGAGGTGGGGCCCCTTAAACTCCATATCATTTGAACCTTCCTGAAGCTGGGATTGGAGCTGCTGGGTAGAAGGGGGGTGAGTCACAGAGACAAAGACACTGATGTGGGGCCCCTTAAACTCCATATCATTTGAACCTTCCTGAAGCTGGGATTGGAGCTGCTGGATAGAAGGGGGGTGAGTCACAGAGACAAAGACACTGAGGTGGGGGCCCTTTAACTCCATATCATTTGAACCTTCCTGAAGCTGGGATTGGAGGTGCTGGATAGAAGGGGGGTGAGTCAGAGAGACAAAGACACTGAGGTGGGGGCCCTTAAACTCCATATCATTTGAACCTTCCTGAAGCTGGGATTGGAGCTGCTGGATAGAAGGGGGGTGAGTCACAGAGACAAAGACACTGAGGTGGGGTCCCCTTAAACTCCATATCATTTGAACCTTCCTGAAGCTGGGATTGGAGCTGCTGGATAGAAGGGGGGTGAGTCACAGAGACAAAGATACTGAGGTGGGGGCCCTTAAACTCCATATCATTTGAACCTTCCTGAAGCTGGGATTGGAGCTGCTGGATAGAAGGGGGGTGAGTCACAGAGACAAAGACACTGAGGTGGGGGCCCTTAAACTCCATATCATTTGAACCTTCCTGAAGCTGGGATTGGAGCTGCTGGATAGAAGGGGGGTGAGTCACAGAGACAAAGACACTGAGGTGGGGGCCCTTAAACTCCATATTATTTGAACCTTCTTGAAGCTGGGATTGGAGGTGCTGGATAGAAGGGGGGTGAGTCAGAGAGACAAAGACACTGAGGTGGGGGCCCTTAAACTCCATATCATTTGAACCTTCCTGAAGCTGGGATTGGAGCTGCTCGATAGAAGGGGGGTGAGTCACAGAGACAAAGACACTGAGGTGGGGGCCCTTAAACTCCATATCATTTGAACCTTCCTGAAGCTGGGATTGGAGCTGCTGGATAGAAGGGGGGTGAGTCACAGAGACAAAGACACTGAGCTGGGGGCCCTTAAACTCCATATCATTTGAACCTTCCTGAAGCTGGGATTGGAGCTGCTGGATAGAAGGAGGGTGAGTCACAGAGACAAAGACACTGAGGTGGGGGCCCTTTAACTCCATATAATTTGAACCTTCCTGAAGCTGGGATTGGAGCTGCTGGATAGAAGGGGGGTGAGTCACAGAGGCAAAGACACTGAGGTGGGGGCCCCTTAAACTCCATATCATTTGAACCTTACTGAAGCTGGGATTGGAGCTGCTGGATAGAAGGGGGGGTGTCACAGAGACAAAGACACTGAGGTGGGGCCCCTTAAACTCCATATCATTTGAACCTTCCTGAAGCTGGGATTGGAGCTGCTGGATAGAAGGGGGGTGAGCCACAGAGGTGGGGCCCCTTAAACTCCATATCATTTGAACCTTCCTGAAGCTGGGATTGGAGCTGCTGGGTAGAAGGGGGGTGAGTCACAGAGACAAAGACACTGAGGTGGGGCCCTTTAAACTCCATATCATTTGAACGTTCCTGAAGCTGGGATTGGAGCTGCTGGATAGAAGGGGGGGTGAGTCACAGAGACAAAGACACTGAGGTAGGGGCCCTTTAACTCCATATAATTTGACCGTTCCTAAAGCTGGGATTGGAGCTGCTGGATAGAAGGGGGAGTGTCACAGAGACAAAGAAACTGAGGTGGGGGCCCTTAAACTCCATATCATTTGAACCTTCCTGAAGCTGGGATTGGAGCTGCTGGATAGAAGGGGGGGGTGTCACAGAGACAAAGACACTGAGGTGGGGGCCCCTTAAACTCCATATCATTTGAACCTTCCTGAAGCTGGGATTGGAGCTGCTGGGTAGAAGGGCGGTGAGTCACAGAGACAAAGACACTGAGGTGGGGGCCCTTAAACTCCATATCATTTGAACCTACCTGAAGCTGGGATTGGAGCTGCTGGATAGAAGGGGGGGTGAGTCACAGAGACAAAGACACTGAGGTAGGGGCCCTTAAACTCCATATCATTTGAACCTTCCTGAAGCTGGGATTGGAGCTGCTGGATAGAAGGGGGGTGAGTCACAGAGACAAAGACACTGAGGTGGGGGCCCTTTAACTCCATATAATTTGAACCTTCCTGAAGCTGGGATTGGAGCTGCTGGATAGAAGGGGGGTGAGTCACAGAGGCAAAGACACTGAGGTGGGGGCCCCTTAAACTCCATATCATTTGAACCTTACTGAAGCTGGGATTGGAGCTGCTGGATAGAAGGGGGGGTGTCACAGAGACAAAGACACTGAGGTGGGGGCCCCTTAAACTCCATATCATTTGAACCTTCCTGAAGCTGGGATTGGAGCTGCTGGATAGAAGGGGGGTGAGTCACAGAGGTGGGGCCCCTTAAACTCCATATCATTTGAACCTTCCTGAAGCTGGGATTGGAGCTGCTGGATAGAAGGGGGGTGAGTCACAGAGACAAAGACACTGAGGTGGGGGCCCTTTAACTCCATATCATTTGAACCTTCCTGAAGCTGGGATTGGAGGTGCTGGATAGAAGGGGGGTGAGTCAGAGAGACAAAGACACTGAGGTGGGGGCCCTTAAACTCCATATCATTTGAACCTTCCTGAAGCTGGGATTGGAGCTGCTGGATAGAAGGGGGGTGAGTCACAGAGACAAAGACACTGAGGTGGGGTCCCCTTAAACTCCATATCATTTGAACCTTCCTGAAGCTGGGATTGGAGCTGCTGGATAGAAGGGGGGTGAGTCACAGAGACAAAGATACTGAGGTGGGGGCCCTTAAACTCCATATCATTTGAACCTTCCTGAAGCTGGGATTGGAGCTGCTGGATAGAAGGGGGGTGAGTCACAGAGACAAAGACACTGAGGTGGGGGCCCTTAAACTCCATATCATTTGAACCTTCCTGAAGCTGGGATTGGAGCTGCTGGATAGAAGGGGGGTGAGTCACAGAGACAAAGACACTGAGGTGGGGGCCCTTAAACTCCATATCATTTGAACCTTCCTGAAGCTGGGATTGGAGGTGCTGGATAGAAGGGGGGTGAGTCAGAGAGACAAAGACACTGAGGTGGGGGCCCTTAAACTCCATATCATTTGAACCTTCCTGAAGCTGGGATTGGAGCTGCTCGATAGAAGGGGGGTGAGTCACAGAGACAAAGACACTGAGGTGGGGGCCCTTAAACTCCATATCATTAGAACCTTCCTGAAGCTGGGATTGGAGCTGCTGGATAGAAGGGGGGTGAGTCACAGAGACAAAGATACTGAGGTGGGGGCCCTTAAACTCCATATCATTTGAACCTTCCTGAAGCTGGGATTGGAGCTGCTGGATAGAAGGGGGGTGAGTCAGAGAGAGAAAGACACTGAGGTGGGGGCCCTTAAACTCCATATCATTTGAACCTTCCTGAAGCTGGGATTGGAGCTGCTGGATAGAAGGGGGGTGAGTCACAGAGACAAAGACACTGAGGTGGGGGCCCTTAAACTCCATATCATTTGAACCTTCCTGAAGCTGGGATTGGAGCTGCTGGATAGAAGGGGGGTGAGTCACAGAGACAAAGACACTGAGGTGGGGGCCCTTAAACTCCATATCATTTGAACCTTCCTGAAGCTGGGATTGGAGCTGCTGGGTAGAAGGGGGGTGAGTCACAGAGACAAAGACACTGAGGTGGGGGCCCTTAAACTTCATATCATTTCAACCTTCCTGAAGCTGGGATTGGAGCTGCTGGATAGAAGGGGGGTGAGTCACAGAGGTGGGGCCTCTTAAACGCCATATCATTTGAACCTTTCTGAAGCTGGGATTGGAGCTGCTCGATAGAAGGGGGGTGAGTCACAGAGACAAAGACACTGAGGTGGGGGCCCTTAAACTCCATATCATTTGAACCTTCCTGAAGCTGGGATTGGAGGTGCTGGATAGAAGGGGGGTGAGTCACAGAGACAAAGACACTGAGGTGGGGGCCCTTAAACTCCATATCATTTGAACCTTCCTGAAGCTGGGATTGGAGCTGCTGGATAGAAGGGGGGTGATTCACAGAGACAAAGACACTGAGGTGGGGGCCCTTAAACTCCATATCATTTGAACCTTCCTGAAGCTGGGATTGGAGCTGCTGGATAGAAGGGGGGTGAGTCACAGAGACAAAGATACTGAGGTGGGGGCCCTTAAACTCCATATCATTTGAACCTTCCTGAAGCTGGGATTGGAGCTGCTGGATAGAAGGGGGGTGAGTCACAGAGACAAAGACACTGAGGTGGGGGCCCTTAAACTCCATATCATTTGAACCTTCCTGAAGCTGGGATTGGAGCTGCTGGATAGAAGGGGGGTGAGTCACAGAGACAAAGACACTGAGGTGGGGGCCCTTAAACTCCATATCATTTGAACCTTCCTGAAGCTGGGATTGGAGCTGCTGGATAGAAGGGGGGTGAGTCACAGAGACAAAGACACTGAGGTGGGGGCCCTTAAACTCCATATCATTTGAACCTTCCTGAAGCTGGGATTGGAGCTGCTCGATAGAAGGGGGGTGAGTCACAGAGACAAAGACACTGAGGTGGGGGCCCTTAAACTCCATATCATTAGAACCTTCCTGAAGCTGGGATTGGAGCTGCTGGATAGAAGGGGGGTGAGTCACAGAGACAAAGACACTGAGGTGGGGCCCCTTAAACTCCATATCACTTGAACCTTCCTGAAGCTGGGATTGGAGCTGCTGGATAGAAGGGGGGTGAGTCACAGAGACAAAGATACTGAGGTGGGGGCCCTTAAACTCCATATCATTTGAACCTTCCTGAAGCTGGGATTGGAGCTGCTGGATAGAAGGGGGGTGAGTCACAGAGACAAAGAAACTGAGGTGGGGGCCCTTAAACTCCATATCATTTGAACCTTCCTGAAGCTGGGATTGGAGCTGCTGGATAGAAGGGGGGTGAGTCACAGAGACAAAGACACTGAGGTGGGGGCCCTTAAACTCCATATCATTTGAACCTTCCTGAAGCTGGGATTGGAGGTGCTGGATAGAAGGGGGGTGAGTCAGAGAGACAAAGACACTGAGGTGGGGGCCTTTAAACTCCATATCATTTGAACCTTCCTGAAGCTGGGATTGGAGCTGCTGGATAGAAGGGGGTGAGTCACAGAGACAAAGATACTGAGGTGGGGGCCCTTAAACTCCATATCATTTGAACCTTCCTGAAGCTGGGATTGGAGCTGCTGGATAGAAGGGGGGTGAGTCACAGAGACAAAGACACTGAGGTGGGGGCCCTTAAACTCCATATCATTTGAACCTTCCTGAAGCTGGGATTGGAGCTGCTGGATAGAAGGGGGGTGAGTCACAGAGACAAAGACACTGAGGTGGGGGCCCTTAAACTCCATATCATTTGAACCTTCCTGAAGCTGGGATTGGAGCTGCTGGATAGAAGGGGGGTGAGTCACAGAGACAAAGACACTGAGGTGGGGGCCCTTAAACTTCATATCATTTGAACCTTCCTGAAGCTGGGATTGGAGCTGCTGGATAGAAGGGGGGTGAGTCACAGAGGTGGGGCCTCTTAAACGCCATATCATTTGAACCTTTCTGAAGCTAGGATTGGAGCTGCTGGATAGAAGGGGGGTGAGTCACAGAGACAAAGACACTGAGGTGGGGGCCCTTAAACTCCATATCATTTGAACCTTCCTGAAGCTGGGATTGGAGGTGCTGGATAGAAGGGGGGTGAGTCAGAGAGACAAAGACACTGAGGTGGGGGCCCTTAAACTCCATATCATTTGAACCTTCCTGAAGCTGGGATTGGAGCTGCTGGATAGAAGGGGGGTGAGTCACAGAGACAAAGACACTGAGGTGGGGTCCCCTTAAACTCCATATCATTTGAACCTTCCTGAAGCTGGGATTGGAGGTGCTGGATAGAAGGGGGGTGAGTCACAGAGGTGGGGCCCCTTAAACTCCATATCATTTCAACCTTCCTGAAGCTGGGATTGGAGCTGCTGGATAGAAGGAGGGTGAGTCACAGAGACAAAGACACTGAGGTGGGGGCCCTTTAACTCCATATCATTTGAACCTTCCTGAAGCTGGGATTGGAGGTGCTGGATAGAAGGGGGGTGAGTCAGAGAGACAAAGACACTGAGGTGGGGGCCCTTAAACTCCATATCATTTGAACCTTCCTGAAGCTGGGATTGGAGCTGCTGGATAGAAGGGGGGTGAGTCACAGAGACAAAGACACTGAGGTGGGGTCCCCTTAAACTCCATATCATTTGAACCTTCCTGAAGCTGGGATTGGAGCTGCTGGATAGAAGGGGGGTGAGTCACAGAGACAAAGATACTGAGGTGGGGGCCCTTAAACTCCATATCATTTGAACCTTCCTGAAGCTGGGATTGGAGCTGCTGGATAGAAGGGGGGTGAGTCACAGAGACAAAGACACTGAGGTGGGGGCCCTTAAACTCCATATCATTTGAACCTTCCTGAAGCTGGGATTGGAGCTGCTGGATAGAAGGGGGGTGAGTCACAGAGACAAAGACACTGAGGTGGGGGCCCTTAAACTCCATATCATTTGAACCTTCCTGAAGCTCGGATTGGAGCTGCTGGATAGAAGGGGGGGTGTTACAGAGACAAAGACACTGAGGTGGGGGCCCCTTAAACTCCATATCATTTGAACCTTCCTGAAGCTGGGATTGGAGCTGCTGGATAGAAGGGGGGTGAGTCACAGAGGTGGGGGCCCTTAAACTCCATATCATTTGAACCTTCCTGAAGCTGGGATTGGAGCTGCTGGGTAGAAAGAGGGTGAGTCACAGAGACAAAGACACTGAGGTGGGGCCCTTTAACTCCATATAATTTGAACCTTCCTGAAGCTGGGATTGGAGCTGCTGGATAGAAGGGGGGTGAGTCACAGAGGCAAAGACACTGAGGTGGGGGCCCCTTAAACTCCATATCATTTGAACCTTACTGAAGCTGGGATTGGAGCTGCTGGATAGAAGGGGGGGTGTCACAGAGACAAAGACACTGAGGTGGGGGCCCCTTAAACTCCATATCATTTGAACCTTCCTGAAGCTGGGATTGGAGCTGCTGGATAGAAGGGGGGTGAGTCACAGAGACAAAGACACTGAGGTGGGGGCCCTTAAACTCCATATCATTTGAACCTTCCTGAAGCTGGGATTGGAGCTGCTGGGTAGAAGGGGGGTGAGTCACAGAGACAAAGACACTGAGGTGGGGGCCCTTAAACTTCATATCATTTGAACCTTCCTGAAGCTGGGATTGGAGCTGCTGGATAGAAGGGGGGTGAGTCACAGAGGTGGGGCCTCTTAAACGCCATATCATTTGAACCTTTCTGAAGCTGGGATTGGAGCTGCTCGATAGAAGGGGGGTGAGTCACAGAGACAAAGACACTGAGGTGGGGGCCCTTAAACTCCATATCATTTGAACCTTCCTGAAGCTGGGATTGGAGCTGCTGGATAGAAGGGGGGTGAGTCACAGAGACAAAGATACTGAGGTGGGGGCCCTTAAACTCCATATCATTTGAACCTTCCTGAAGCTGGGATTGGAGCTTCTGGATAGAAGGGGGGTGAGTCACAGAGACAAAGACACTGATGTGGGGCCCCTTAAACTCCATATCATTTGAACCTTCCTGAAGCTGGGATTGGAGCTGCTGGATAGAAGGGGGGTGAGTCACAGAGACAAAGACACTGAGGTGGGGTCCCCTTAAACTCCATATCATTTGAACCTTCCTGAAGCTGGGATTGGAGGTGCTGGATAGAAGGGGGGTGAGTCACAGAGGTGGGGCCCCTTAAACTCCATATCATTTGAACCTTCCTGAAGCTGGGATTGGAGCTGCTGGGTAGAAGGGGGGTGAGTCACAGAGACAAAGACACTGATGTGGGGCCCCTTAAACTCCATATCATTTGAACCTTCCTGAAGCTGGGATTGGAGCTGCTGGATAGAAGGGGGGTGAGTCACAGAGACAAAGACACTGAGGTGGGGGCCCTTTAACTCCATATCATTTGAACCTTCCTGAAGCTGGGATTGGAGGTGCTGGATAGAAGGGGGGTGAGTCAGAGAGACAAAGACACTGAGGTGGGGGCCCTTAAACTCCATATCATTTGAACCTTCCTGAAGCTGGGATTGGAGCTGCTGGATAGAAGGGGGGTGAGTCACAGAGACAAAGACACTGAGGTGGGGTCCCCTTAAACTCCATATCATTTGAACCTTCCTGAAGCTGGGATTGGAGCTGCTGGATAGAAGGGGGGTGAGTCACAGAGACAAAGATACTGAGGTGGGGGCCCTTAAACTCCATATCATTTGAACCTTCCTGAAGCTGGGATTGGAGCTGCTGGATAGAAGGGGGGTGAGTCACAGAGACAAAGACACTGAGGTGGGGGCCCTTAAACTCCATATCATTTGAACCTTCCTAAAGCTGGGATTGGAGCTGCTGGATAGAAGGGGGGTGAGTCACAGAGACAAAGACACTGAGGTGGGGGCCCTTAAACTCCATATCATTTGAACCTTCCTGAAGCTGGGATTGGAGGTGCTGGATAGAAGGGGGGTGAGTCAGAGAGACAAAGACACTGAGGTGGGGGCCCTTAAACTCCATATCATTTGAACCTTCCTGAAGCTGGGATTGGAGCTGCTCGATAGAAGGGGGGTGAGTCACAGAGACAAAGACACTGAGGTGGGGGCCCTTAAACTCCATATCATTAGAACCTTCCTGAAGCTGGGATTGGAGCTGCTGGATAGAAGGGGGGTGAGTCACAGAGACAAAGACACTGAGGTGGGGCCCCTTAAACTCCATATCACTTGAACCTTCCTGAAGCTGGGATTGGAGCTGCTGGATAGAAGGGGGGTGAGTCACAGAGACAAAGATACTGAGGTGGGGGCCCTTAAACTCCATATCATTTGAACCTTCCTGAAGCTGGGATTGGAGCTGCTGGATAGAAGGGGGGTGAGTCACAGAGACAAAGATACTGAGGTGGGGGCCCTTAAACTCCATATCATTTGAACCTTCTTGAAGCTGGGATTGGAGCTGCTGGATAGAAGGGGGGTGAGTCAGAGAGAGAAAGACACTGAGGTGGGGGCCCTTAAACTCCATATCATTTGAACCTTCCTGAAGCTGGGATTGGAGCTGCTGGATAGAAGGGGGGTGAGTCACAGAGACAAAGACACTGAGGTGGGGGCCCTTAAACTCCATATCATTTGAACCTTCCTGAAGCTGGGATTGGAGCTGCTGGATAGAAGGGGGGTGAGTCACAGAGACAAAGACACTGAGGTGGGGGCCCTTAAACTCCATATCATTTGAACCTTCCTGAAGCTGGGATTGGAGCTGCTGGGTAGAAGGGGGGTGAGTCACAGAGACAAAGACACTGAGGTGGGGGCCCTTAAACTTCATATCATTTCAACCTTCCTGAAGCTGGGATTGGAGCTGCTGGATAGAAGGGGGGTGAGTCACAGAGGTGGGGCCTCTTAAACGCCATATCATTTGAACCTTTCTGAAGCTGGGATTGGAGCTGCTCGATAGAAGGGGGGTGAGTCACAGAGACAAAGACACTGAGGTGGGGGCCCTTAAACTCCATATCATTTGAACCTTCCTGAAGCTGGGATTGGAGGTGCTGGATAGAAGGGGGGTGAGTCACAGAGACAAAGACACTGAGGTGGGGGCCCTTAAACTCCATATCATTTGAACCTTCCTGAAGCTGGGATTGGAGCTGCTGGATAGAAGGGGGGTGAGTCACAGAGACAAAGACACTGAGGTGGGGTCCCCTTAAACTCCATATCATTTGAACCTTCCTGAAGCTGGGATTGGAGGTGCTGGATAGAAGGGGGGTGAGTCACAGAGGTGGGGCCCCTTAAACTCCATATCATTTGAACCTTCCTGAAGCTGGGATTGGAGCTGCTGGGTAGAAGGGGGGTGAGTCACAGAGACAAAGACACTGATGTGGGGCCCCTTAAACTCCATATCATTTGAACCTTCCTGAAGCTGGGATTGGAGCTGCTGGATAGAAGGGGGGTGAGTCACAGAGACAAAGACACTGAGGTGGGGGCCCTTTAACTCCATATCATTTGAACCTTCCTGAAGCTGGGATTGGAGGTGCTGGATAGAAGGGGGGTGAGTCAGAGAGACAAAGACACTGAGGTGGGGGCCCTTAAACTCCATATCATTTGAACCTTCCTGAAGCTGGGATTGGAGCTGCTGGATAGAAGGGGGGTGAGTCACAGAGACAAAGACACTGAGGTGGGGTCCCCTTAAACTCCATATCATTTGAACCTTCCTGAAGCTGGGATTGGAGCTGCTGGATAGAAGGGGGGTGAGTCACAGAGACAAAGATACTGAGGTGGGGGCCCTTAAACTCCATATCATTTGAACCTTCCTGAAGCTGGGATTGGAGCTGCTGGATAGAAGGGGGGTGAGTCACAGAGACAAAGACACTGAGGTGGGGGCCCTTAAACTCCATATCATTTGAACCTTCCTGAAGCTGGGATTGGAGCTGCTGGATAGAAGGGGGGTGAGTCACAGAGACAAAGACACTGAGGTGGGGGCCCTTAAACTCCATATCATTTGAACCTTCCTGAAGCTGGGATTGGAGGTGCTGGATAGAAGGGGGGTGAGTCAGAGAGACAAAGACACTGAGGTGGGGGCCCTTAAACTCCATATCATTTGAACCTTCCTGAAGCTGGGATTGGAGCTGCTCGATAGAAGGGGGGTGAGTCACAGAGACAAAGACACTGAGGTGGGGGCCCTTAAACTCCATATCATTAGAACCTTCCTGAAGCTGGGATTGGAGCTGCTGGATAGAAGGGGGGTGAGTCACAGAGACAAAGACACTGAGGTGGGGCCCCTTAAACTCCATATCACTTGAACCTTCCTGAAGCTGGGATTGGAGCTGCTGGATAGAAGGGGGGTGAGTCACAGAGACAAAGATACTGAGGTGGGGGCCCTTAAACTCCATATCATTTGAACCTTCCTGAAGCTGGGATTGGAGCTGCTGGATAGAAGGGGGGTGAGTCACAGAGACAAAGAAACTGAGGTGGGGGCCCTTAAACTCCATATCATTTGAACCTTCCTGAAGCTGGGATTGGAGCTGCTGGATAGAAGGGGGGTGAGTCACAGAGACAAAGACACTGAGGTGGGGGCCCTTAAACTCCATATCATTTGAACCTTCCTGAAGCTGGGATTGGAGCTGCTGGGTAGAAGGGGGGTGAGTCACAGAGACAAAGATACTGAGGTGGGGGCCCTTAAACTCCATATCATTTGAACCTTCCTGAAGCTGGGATTGGAGCTGCTGGATAGAAGGGGGGTGAGTCACAGAGACAAAGACACTGAGGTGGGGGCCCTTAAACTCCATATCATTTGAACCTTCCTGAAGCTGGGATTGGAGCTGCTGGATAGAAGGGGGGTGAGTCAGAGAGACAAAGACACTGAGGTGGGGGCCTTTAAACTCCATATCATTTGAACCTTCCTGAAGCTGGGATTGGAGCTGCTGGATAGAAGGGGGTGAGTCACAGAGACAAAGATACTGAGGTGGGGGCCCTTAAACTCCATATCATTTGAACCTTCCTGAAGCTGGGATTGGAGCTGCTGGATAGAAGGGGGGTGAGTCACAGAGACAAAGACACTGAGGTGGGGGCCCTTAAACTCCATATCATTTGAACCTTCCTGAAGCTGGGATTGGAGCTGCTGGATAGAAGGGGGGTGAGTCACAGAGACAAAGACACTGAGGTGGGGGCCCTTAAACTCCATATCATTTGAACCTTCCTGAAGCTGGGATTGGAGCTGCTGGATAGAAGGGGGGTGAGTCACAGAGACAAAGACACTGAGGTGGGGGCCCTTAAACTTCATATCATTTGAACCTTCCTGAAGCTGGGATTGGAGCTGCTGGATAGAAGGGGGGTGAGTCACAGAGGTGGGGCCTCTTAAACGCCATATCATTTGAACCTTTCTGAAGCTAGGATTGGAGCTGCTGAATAGAAGGGGGGTGAGTCACAGAGACAAAGACACTGAGGTGGGGGCCCTTAAACTCCATATCATTTGAACCTTCCTGAAGCTGGGATTGGAGGTGCTGGATAGAAGGGGGGTGAGTCAGAGAGACAAAGACACTGAAGTGGGGGCCCTTAAACTCCATATCATTTGAACCTTCCTGAAGCTGGGATTGGAGCTGCTGGATAGAAGGGGGGTGAGTCACAGAGACAAAGACACTGAGGTGGGGTCCCCTTAAACTCCATATCATTTGAACCTTCCTGAAGCTGGGATTGGAGGTGCTGGATAGAAGGGGGGGTGAGTCACAGAGGTGGGGCCCCTTAAACTCCATATCATTTGAACCTTCCTGAAGCTGGGATTGGAGCTGCTGGGTAGAAGGGGGGTGAGTCACAGAGACAAAGACACTGAGGTGGGGTCCCCTTAAACTCCATATCATTTGAACCTTCCTGAAGCTGGGATTGGAGCTGCTGGATAGAAGGGGGGCGAGTCACAGAGACAAAGATACTGAGGTGAAGGCCCTTAAACTCCATATCATTTGAACCTTCCTGAAGCTGGGATTGGAGGTGCTGGATAGAAGGGGGGTGAGTCAGAGAGACAAAGACACTGAGGTGGGGGCCCTTAAACTCCATATCATTTGAACCTTCCTGAAGCTGGGATTGGAGCTGCTGGATACAAGGAGGGTGAGTCACAGAGACAAAGATACTGAGGTGGGTCCCCTTAAACTCCATATCATTTGAACCTTCCTGAAGCTGGGATTGGAGCTGCTGGGTAGAAGGGGGGTGAGTCACAGAGACAAAGACACTGAGGTGGGGGCCCTTAAACTCCATATCATTTGAACCTTCCTGAAGCTGGGATTGGAGCTGCTGGATAGAATGGGGGTGAGTCACAGAGGTGGGGGCCCTTAAACTCCATATCATTTGAACCTTCCTGAAGCTGGGATTGGAGCTGCTGGATAGAAGGGGGGTGAGTCACAGAGACAAAGACACTGAGGTGGGGGCCCTTAAACTCCATATCATTTGAACCTTCCTGAAGCTGGGATTGGAGCTGCTGGGTAGAAGGGGGGTGAGTCACAGAGACAAAGACACTGAGGTGGGGGCCCTTAAACTTCATATCATTTGAACCTTCCTGAAGCTGGGATTGGAGCTGCTGGATAGAAGGGGGGTGAGTCACAGAGGTGGGGCCTCTTAAACGCCATATCATTTGAACCTTTCTGAAGCTGGGATTGGAGCTGCTCGATAGAAGGGGGGTGAGTCACAGAGACAAAGACACTGAGGTGGGGGCCCTTAAACTCCATATCATTTGAACCTTCCTGAAGCTGGGATTGGAGGTGCTGGATAGAAGGGGGGTGAGTCACAGAGACAAAGATACTGAGGTGGGGGCCCTTAAACTCCATATCATTTGAACCTTCCTGAAGCTGGGATTGGAGCTGCTGGATAGAAGGGGGGTGAGTCACAGAGACAAAGACACTGAGGTGGGGTCCCCTTAAACTCCATATCATTTGAACCTTCCTGAAGCTGGGATTGGAGGTGCTGGATAGAAGGGGGGTGAGTCACAGAGACAAAGATACTGAGGTGGGGGCCCTTAAACTCCATATCATTTGAACCTTCCTGAAGCTGGGATTGGAGGTGCTGGATAGAAGGGGGGTGAGTCACAGAGGTGGGGCCCCTTAAACTCCATATCATTTGAACCTTCCTGAAGCTGGGATTGGAGCTGCTGGGTAGAAGGGGGGTGAGTCACAGAGACAAAGACACTGAGGTGGGGTCCCCTTAAACTCCATATCATTTGAACCTTCCTGAAGCTGGGATTGGAGGTGCTGGATAGAAGGGGGGTGAGTCACAGAGGTGGGGCCCCTTAAACTCCATATCATTTGAACCTTCCTGAAGCTGGGATTGGAGCTGCTGGGTAGAAGGGGGGTGAGTCACAGAGACAAAGACACTGATGTGGGGCCCCTTAAACTCCATATCATTTGAACCTTCCTGAAGCTGGGATTGGAGCTGCTGGATAGAAGGGGGGTGAGTCACAGAGACAAAGACACTGAGGTGGGGGCCCTTTAACTCCATATCATTTGAACCTTCCTGAAGCTGGGATTGGAGGTGCTGGATAGAAGGGGGGTGAGTCAGAGAGACAAAGACACTGAGGTGGGGGCCCTTAAACTCCATATCATTTGAACCTTCCTGAAGCTGGGATTGGAGCTGCTGGATAGAAGGGGGGTGAGTCACAGAGACAAAGACACTGAGGTGGGGTCCCCTTAAACTCCATATCATTTGAACCTTCCTGAAGCTGGGATTGGAGCTGCTGGATAGAAGGGGGGTGAGTCACAGAGACAAAGATACTGAGGTGGGGGCCCTTAAACTCCATATCATTTGAACCTTCCTGAAGCTGGGATTGGAGCTGCTGGATAGAAGGGGGGTGAGTCACAGAGACAAAGACACTGAGGTGGGGGCCCTTAAACTCCATATCATTTGAACCTTCCTGAAGCTGGGATTGGAGCTGCTGGATAGAAGGGGGGTGAGTCACAGAGACAAAGACACTGAGGTGGGGGCCCTTAAACTCCATATCATTTGAACCTTCCTGAAGCTGGGATTGGAGGTGCTGGATAGAAGGGGGGTGAGTCAGAGAGACAAAGACACTGAGGTGGGGGCCCTTAAACTCCATATCATTTGAACCTTCCTGAAGCTGGGATTGGAGCTGCTCGATAGAAGGGGGGTGAGTCACAGAGACAAAGACACTGAGGTGGGGGCCCTTAAACTCCATATCATTTGAACCTTCCTGAAGCTGGGATTGGAGCTGCTGGGTAGAAGGGGGGTGAGTCACAGAGACAAAGACACTGAGGTGGGGGCCCTTAAACTTCATATCATTTCAACCTTCCTGAAGCTGGGATTGGAGCTGCTGGATAGAAGGGGGGTGAGTCACAGAGGTGGGGCCTCTTAAACGCCATATCATTTGAACCTTTCTGAAGTTGGGATTGGAGCTGCTCGATAGAAGGGGGGTGAGTCACAGAGACAAAGACACTGAGGTGGGGGCCCTTAAACTCCATATCATTTGAACCTTCCTGAAGCTGGGATTGGAGGTGCTGGATAGAAGGGGGGTGAGTCACAGAGACAAAGACACTGAGGTGGGGGCCCTTAAACTCCATATCATTTGAACCTTCCTGAAGCTGGGATTGGAGCTGCTGGATAGAAGGGGGGTGAGTCACAGAGACAAAGACACTGAGGTGGGGTCCCCTTAAACTCCATATCATTTGAACCTTCCTGAAGCTGGGATTGGAGGTGCTGGATAGAAGGGGGGTGAGTCACAGAGGTGGGGCCCCTTAAACTCCATATCATTTGAACCTTCCTGAAGCTGGGATTGGAGCTGCTGGGTAGAAGGGGGGTGAGTCACAGAGACAAAGACACTGATGTGGGGCCCCTTAAACTCCATATCATTTGAACCTTCCTGAAGCTGGGATTGGAGCTGCTGGATAGAAGGGGGGTGAGTCACAGAGACAAAGACACTGAGGTGGGGGCCCTTTAACTCCATATCATTTGAACCTTCCTGAAGCTGGGATTGGAGGTGCTGGATAGAAGGGGGGTGAGTCAGAGAGACAAAGACACTGAGGTGGGGGCCCTTAAACTCCATATCATTTGAACCTTCCTGAAGCTGGGATTGGAGCTGCTGGGTAGAAGGGGGGTGAGTCACAGAGACAAAGACACTGAGGTGGGGGCCCTTAAACTTCATATCATTTCAACCTTCCTGAAGCTGGGATTGGAGCTGCTGGATAGAAGGGGGGTGAGTCACAGAGGTGGGGCCTCTTAAACGCCATATCATTTGAACCTTTCTGAAGCTGGGATTGGAGCTGCTCGATAGAAGGGGGGTGAGTCACAGAGACAAAGACACTGAGGTGGGGGCCCTTAAACTCCATATCATTTGAACCTTCCTGAAGCTGGGATTGGAGGTGCTGGATAGAAGGGGGGTGAGTCACAGAGACAAAGACACTGAGGTGGGGGCCCTTAAACTCCATATCATTTGAACCTTCCTGAAGCTGGGATTGGAGCTGCTGGATAGAAGGGGGGTGAGTCACAGAGACAAAGACACTGAGGTGGGGTCCCCTTAAACTCCATATCATTTGAACCTTCCTGAAGCTGGGATTGGAGGTGCTGGATAGAAGGGGGGTGAGTCACAGAGGTGGGGCCCCTTAAACTCCATATCATTTGAACCTTCCTGAAGCTGGGATTGGAGCTGCTGGGTAGAAGGGGGGTGAGTCACAGAGACAAAGACACTGATGTGGGGCCCCTTAAACTCCATATCATTTGAACCTTCCTGAAGCTGGGATTGGAGCTGCTGGATAGAAGGGGGGTGAGTCACAGAGACAAAGACACTGAGGTGGGGGCCCTTTAACTCCATATCATTTGAACCTTCCTGAAGCTGGGATTGGAGGTGCTGGATAGAAGGGGGGTGAGTCAGAGAGACAAAGACACTGAGGTGGGGGCCCTTAAACTCCATATCATTTGAACCTTCCTGAAGCTGGGATTGGAGCTGCTGGATAGAAGGGGGGGGTGTCACAGAGACAAAGACACTGAGGTGGGGGCCCTTAAACTCCATATCATTTGAACCTTCCTGAAGCTGGGATTGGAGCTGCTGGATAGAAGGGGGGTGAGTCACAGAGGTGGGGCCCCTTAAACTCCATATCATTTGAACCTTCCTGAAGCTGGGATTGGAGCTACTGGGTAGAAGGGGGGTGAGTCACAGAGACTCAGACACTGAGGTGGGGCCCCTTAAACTCCATATCATTTGAACCTTCCTGAAGCTGGGATTGGAGCTGCTGGATAGAAGGGGGGTGAGTCACAGAGGTGGGGCCCCTTAAACTCCATATCATTTGAACCTTCCTGAAGCTGGGATTGGAGCTGCTGGATAGAAGGGGGGTGAGTCACAGAGACAAAGACACTGAGGTGGGGGCCCTTAAACTCCATATCATTTGAACCTTCCTGAAGCTGGGATTGGAGCTGCTGGATAGAAGGGGGGTGAGTCACAGAGACAAAGACACTGAGGTGGGGCCCCTTAAACTCCATATCATTTGAACCTTCCTGAAGCTGGGATTGGAGCTGCTGGATAGAAGGGGGGTGAGTCAGAGAGACAAAGAAACTGAGGTGGGGGCCCTTAAACTCCATATCATTTGAACGTTCCTGAAGCTGGGATTGGAGCTGCTGGATAGAAGGGGGGGGTGTCACAGAGACAAAGACACTGAGGTGGGGGCCCCTTAAACTCCATATCATTTGAACCTTCCTGAAGCTGGGATTGGAGCTGCTGCGTAGAAGGGCGGTGAGTCACAGAGACAAAGACACTGAGGTGGGGGCCCTTAAACTCCATATCATTTGAACCTTCCTGAAGCTGGGATTGGAGCTGCTGGATAGAAGGGGGGTGAGTCACAGAGAAAAAGACAATGAGGTGGGGGCCCTTAAACTCCATATCATTTGAAACCTTCCTGAAGCTGGGATTGGAGCTGCTGGATAGAAGGGGGGGGGGTGTTACAGAGACAAAGACACTGAGGTGGGGGCCCCTTAAACTCCATATCATTTGAACCTTCCTGAAGCTGGGATTGGAGCTGCTGGATAGAAGGGGGGTGAGTCACAGAGGTGGGGCCCCTTAAACTCCATATCATTTGAACCTTCCTGAAGCTGGGATTGGAGCTGCTGGATAGAAGGGGGGTGAGTCACAGAGACAAAGACACTGAGGTGGGGGCCCTTAAACTCCATATCATTTGAACCTTCCTGAAGCTGGGATTGGAGCTGCTGGGTAGAAGGGGGGTGAGTCACAAAGACAAAGACACTGAGGTGGGGCCCCGTAAACTCCATATCGTTTGAACCTTCCTGAAGCTGGGATTGGAGCTGCTGGATAGAAGGGGGGTGAGTCACAGACACAAAGACACTGAGGTGGGGGCCCTTAAACTCCATATCATTTGAACCTTCCTGAAGCTGGGATTGGAGTTGCTGGATAGAAGGGGGGTGAGTCAGAGAGACAAAGAAACTGAGGTGTGGGCCCTTTAAACTCCATATCATTTGAACCTTCCTGAAGCTGGGATTGGAGCTGATGGATAGAAGGAGGGTGAGTCACAGAGACAAAGACACTGAGGTGGGGGCCCCTTAAACTCCATATCATTTGAACCTTCCTGAAGCTGGGATTGGAGCTGCTGGATAGAAGGGGGGTGAGTCACAGAGGTGGGGGCCCTTAAACTCCATATCATTTGAACCTTCCTGAAGCTGGGATTGGAGCTGCTTGGTAGAAGGGGGGTGAGTCACAGAGACAAAGACACTGAGGTGGGGCCCCGTAAACTCCATATCGTTTGAACCTTCCTGAAGCTGGGATTGGAGCTGCTGGATAGAAGGGGGGTGAGTCACAGACACAAAGACACTGAGGTGGGGCCCCGTAAACTCCATATCGTTTGAACCTTCCTGAAGCTGGGATTGGAGCTGCTGGATAGAAGGGGGGTGAGTCACAGACACAAAGACACTGAGGTGGGGGCCCTTTAAACTCCATATCATTTGAACCTTCCTGAAGCTGGGATTGGAGCTGCTGGGTAGAAGGGGGGTGAGTCAGAGACAAAGACACTGAGGTGGGGGCCCTTAAACTCCATATCATTTGAACCTACCTGAAGCTGGGATTGGAGCTGCTGGATAGAAGGGGGGTGAGTCAGAGACAAAGACACTGAGGTGGGGGCCCTTAAACTCCATATCATTTGAACCTACCTGAAGCTGGGATTGGAGCTGCTGGATAGAAGGGGGGTGAGTCACAGAGACAAAGACACTGAGGTAGGGGCCCTTAAACTCCATATCATTTGAACCTTCCTGAAGCTGGGATTGGAGCTGCTGGATAGAAGGGGGGTGAGTCACAGAGACAAAGACACTGAGCTGGGGGCCCTTAAACTCCATATCATTTGAACCTTCCTGAAGCTGGGATTGGAGCTGCTGGATAGAAGGAGGGTGAGTCACAGAGACAAAGACACTGAGGTGGGGGCCCTTTAACTCCATATCATTTGAACCTTCCTGAAGCTGGGATTGGAGCTGCTGGATAGAAGGGGGGTGAGTCACAGAGGCAAAGACACTGAGGTGGGGGCCCCTTAAACTCCATATCATTTGAACCTTCCTGAAGCTGGGATTGGAGCTGTTGGATAGAAGGGGGGGTGTCACAGAGACAAAGACACTGAGGTGGGGGCCCCTTAAACTCCATATCATTTGAACCTTCCTGAAGCTGGGATTGGAGCTGCTGGATAGAAGGGGGGTGAGTCACAGACACAAAGACACTGAGGTGGGGCGCGTTAAACTCCATATCATTTGAACCTTCCTGAAGCTGGGATTGGAGCTGCTGGATAGAAGGGGGGTGAGTCACAGAGACAAAGACACTGAGGTGGGGCCCCTTAAACTCCATATCATTTGAACCTTCCTGAAGCTGGGATTGGAGCTGCTGGATAGAAGGGGGGTGAGTCACAGAGACAAAGACACTGAGGTGGGGCCCCTTAAACTCCATATCATTTGAACCTTCCTGAAGCTGGGATTGGAGCTGCTGGATAGAAGGGGGGTGAGTGAAAGAGACAAAGACACTGAGGTGGGGCCCCTTAAACTCCATATCATTTGAACCTTCCTGAAGCTGGGATTGGAGCTGCTGGATAGAAGGGGGGTGAGTCAGAGAGACAAAGAAACTGAGGTGGGGGCCCTTAAACTCCATATCATTTGAACGTTCCTGAAGCTGGGATTGGAGCTGCTGGATAGAAGGGGGGGGTGTCACAGAGACAAAGACACTGAGGTGGGGGCCCCTTAAACTCCATATCATTTGAACCTTCCTGAAGCTGGGATTGGAGCTGCTGCGTAGAAGGGCGGTGAGTCACAGAGACAAAGACACTGAGGTGGGGCCCCTTAAACTCCATATCATTTGAACCTTCCTGAAGCTGGGATTGGAGCTGCTGGATAGAAGGGGGGTGAGTCACAGAGACAAAGACACTGAGGTGGGGGCCCTTAAACTCCATATCATTTGAACCTTCCTGAAGCTGGGATTGGAGCTGCTGGATAGAAGGGGGGTGAGTCACAGAGAAAAAGACAATGAGGTGGGGGCCCTTAAACTCCATATCATTTGAACCTTCCTGAAGCTGGGATTGGAGCTGCTGGATAGAAGGGGGGGTGTTACAGAGACAAAGACACTGAGGTGGGGGCCCCTTAAACTCCATATCATTTGAATCTTCCGGAAGCTGGGATTGGAGCTGCTGGATAGAAGGGGGGTGAGTCACAGAGGTGGGGCCCCTTAAACTCCATATCATTTGAACCTTCCTGAAGCTGGGATTGGAGCTGCTGGATAGAAGGGGGGTGAGTCACAGAGACAAAGACACTGAGTTGGGGGCCCTTAAACTCCATATCATTTGAACCTTCCTGAAGCTGGGATTGGAGCTGCTGGGTAGAAGGGGGGTGAGTCACAGAGACAAAGACACTGAGGTGGGGCCCCGTAAACTCCATATCATTTGAACCTACCTGAAGCTGGGATTGGAGCTGCTGGATAGAAGGGGGGTGAGTCACAGAGACAAAGACACTGAGCTGGGGGCCCTTAAACTCCATATCATTTGAACCTTCCTGAAGCTGGGATTGGAGTTGCTGGATAGAAGGGGGGTGAGTCAGAGAGACAAAGAAACTGAGGTGTGGGCCCTTTAAACTCCATATCATTTGAACCTTCCTGAAGCTGGGATTGGAGCTGCTGGGTAGAAGGGTGGTGAGTCACAGAGACAAAGACACTGAGGTGGGGGCCCTTAAACTCCATATCATTTGAACCTACCTGAAGCTGGGATTGGAGCTGCTGGATAGAAGGAGGGTGAGTCACAGAGACAAAGACACTGAGGTGGGGGCCCCTTAAACTCCATATCATTTGAACCTTCCTGAAGCTGGGATTGGAGCTGCTGGATAGAAGGGGGGTGAGTCACAGAGACAAAGACACTGAGGTGGGGGCCCTTAAACTCCATATCATTTGAACCTTCCTGAAGCTCGGATTGGAGCTGCTGGATAGAAGGGGGGTGAGTCACAGAGGTGGGGCCCCTTAAACTCCATATCATTTGAACCTTCCTGAAGCTGGGATTGGAGCTGCTGGATAGAAGGGGGGTGAGTCACAGAGGTGGGGCCCCTTAAACTCCATATCATTTGAACCTTCCTGAAGCTGGAATTGGAGCTGCTGGGTAGAAGGGGGGTGAGTCACAGAGACAAAGACACTGAGGTGGGGCCCCTTAAACTCCATATCACTTGAACCTTCCTGAAGCTGGGATTGGAGCTGCTGGATAGAAGGGGGTGGGTGTCACAGAGACAAAGACACTGAGGTGGGGCCCCTTAAACTCCATATCATTTGAACCTTCCTGAAGCTGGGATTGGAGCTGCTGGATAGAAGGGGGGTGAGTCACAGAGGTGGGGCCCCTTAAACTCCATATCATTTGAACCTTCCTGAAGCTGGGATTGGAGCTGCTGGATAGAAGGGGGGTGAGTCACAGAGACAAAGACACTGAGGTGGGGGCCCTTAAACTCCATATCATTTGAACCTTCCTGAAGCTGGGATTGGAGCTGCTGGATAGAAGGGGGGTGAGTCACAGAGGTGGGGGCCCTTAAACTCCATATCATTTGAACCTTCCTGAAGCTGGGATTGGAGCTGCTGGGTAGAAGGGGGGTGAGTCACAGAGACTAAGACACTGAGGTGGGGCCCCTTAAACTCCATATCATTTGAACCTTCCTGAAGCTGGGATTGGAGCTGCTGGGTAGAAGGGTGGTGAGTCACAGAGACAAAGACACTGAGGTGGGGGCCCTTAAACTCCATATCATTTGAACCTACCTGAAGCTGGGATTGGAGCTGCTGGATAGAAGGGGGGTGAGTCACAGAGACAAAGACACTGAGCTGGGGGCCCTTAAACTCCATATCATTTGAACCTTCCTGAAGCTGGGATTGGAGTTGCTGGATAGAAGGGGGGTGAGTCAGAGAGACAAAGAAACTGAGGTGTGGGCCCTTTAAACTCCATATCATTTGAACCTTCCTGAAGCTGGGATTGGAGCTGCTGGGTAGAAGGGTGGTGAGTCACAGAGACAAAGACACTGAGGTGGGGGCCCTTAAACTCCATATCATTTGAACCTACCTGAAGCTGGGATTGGAGCTGCTGGATAGAAGGAGGGTGAGTCACAGAGACAAAGACACTGAGGTGGGGGCCCCTTAAACTCCATATCATTTGAACCTTCCTGAAGCTGGGATTGGAGCTGCTGGATAGAAGGGGGGTGAGTCACAGAGACAAAGACACTGAGGTGGGGGCCCTTAAACTCCATATCATTTGAACCTTCCTGAAGCTCGGATTGGAGCTGCTGGATAGAAGGGGGGTGAGTCACAGAGGTGGGGCCCCTTAAACTCCATATCATTTGAACCTTCCTGAAGCTGGGATTGGAGCTGCTGGATAGAAGGGGGGTGAGTCACAGAGGTGGGGCCCCTTAAACTCCATATCATTTGAACCTTCCTGAAGCTGGAATTGGAGCTGCTGGGTAGAAGGGGGGTGAGTCACAGAGACAAAGACACTGAGGTGGGGCCCCTTAAACTCCATATCACTTGAACCTTCCTGAAGCTGGGATTGGAGCTGCTGGATAGAAGGGGGTGGGTGTCACAGAGACAAAGACACTGAGGTGGGGCCCCTTAAACTCCATATCATTTGAACCTTCCTGAAGCTGGGATTGGAGCTGCTGGATAGAAGGGGGGTGAGTCACAGAGGTGGGGCCCCTTAAACTCCATATCATTTGAACCTTCCTGAAGCTGGGATTGGAGCTGCTGGATAGAAGGGGGGTGAGTCACAGAGACAAAGACACTGAGGTGGGGGCCCTTAAACTCCATATCATTTGAACCTTCCTGAAGCTGGGATTGGAGCTGCTGGATAGAAGGGGGGTGAGTCACAGAGGTGGGGGCCCTTAAACTCCATATCATTTGAACCTTCCTGAAGCTGGGATTGGAGCTGCTGGGTAGAAGGGGGGTGAGTCACAGAGACTAAGACACTGAGGTGGGGCCCCTTAAACTCTATATCATTTGAACCTTCCTGAAGCTGGGATTGGAGCTGCTGGATAGAAGGGGGGTGAGTCACAGAGGTGGGGCCCCTTAAACTCCATATCATTTGAACCTTCCTGAAGCTGGGATTGGAGCTGCTGGATAGAAGGGGGGTGAGTCACAGAGGTGGGGCCCCTTAAACTCCATATCATTTGAACCTTCCTGAAGCTGGGATTGGAGCTGCTGGATAGAAGGGGGGTGAGTCACAGAGACAAAGACACTGAGGTGGGGGCCCTTAAACTCCATATCATTTGAACCTTCCTGAAGCTGGGATTGGAGCTGCTGGATAGAAGGGGGGTGAGTCACAGAGTTGGGGGCCCTTAAACTCCATATCATTTGAACCTTCCTGAAGCTGGGATTGGAGCTGCTGGGTAGAAGGGGGGTGAGTCACAGAGACTAAGACACTGAGGTGGGGCCCCTTAAACTCCATATCATTTGAACCTTCCTGAAGCTGGGATTGGAGCTGCTGGATAGAATGGGGGTGAGTCACAGAGGTGGGCCCCCTTAAACTCCATATCATTTGAACCTTCCTGAAGCTGGGATTGGAGCTGCTGGATAGAAGGGGGGTGAGTCACAGAGACAAAGACACTGAGGTGGGGGCCCTTAAACTCCATATCATTTGAACCTTCCTGAAGCTCGGATTGGAGCTGCTGGGTAGAAGGGGGATGAGACACAGAGACAAAGACACTGAGGTGGGGCCCCTTAAACTCCATATCATTTGAACCTTCCTGAAGCTGGGATTGGAGCTGCTGGATAGAAGGGGGGTGAGTCACAGAGACAAAGACACTGAGGTGGGGGCCCTTAAACTCCATATCATTTGAACCTTCCTGAAGCTGGGATTGGAGCTGCTGGATAGAAGGGGGGTGAGACACAGAGGTGGGGGCCCTTAAACTCCATAACATTTGAACCTTCCTGAAGCTGGGATTGGAGCTGCTGGATAGAAGGGGGGTGAGTCACAGAGACAAAGACACTGACGTGGGGGCCCTTAAACTCCATATCATTTGAACCTTCCTGAAGCTCGGATTGGAGCTGCTGGGTAGAAGGGGGATGAGACACAGAGACAAAGACACTGAGGTGCGGCCCCTTAAACTCCATATCATTTGAACCTTCCTGAAGCTGGGATTGGAGCTGCTGGATAGAAGGGGGGTGAGTCACAGAGAGAAAGACACTGAGGTTGGGCCCCTTAAACTCCATATCATTTGAACCTTCCTGAAGCTGGGATTGGAGCTGCTGGATAGAAGGGGGGTGAGTCAGAGAGACAAAGAAACTGAGGTGGGGGCCCTTAAACTCCATATCATTTGAAGGTTCCTGAAGCTGGGATTGGAGCTGCTGGATAGAAGGGGGGGGGTGTCACAGAGACAAAGACACTGAGGTGGGGGCCCCTTAAACTCCATATCATTTGAACCTTCCTGAAGCTGGGATTGGAGCTGCTGCGTAGAAGGGCGGTGAGTCACAGAGACAAAGACACTGAGGTGGGGGCCCTTAAACTCCATATTATTTGAACCTTTCTGAAGCTGGGATTGGAGCTGCTGGATAGAAGGGGGGGTGTCACAGAGACAAAGACACTGAGGTGGGGCCCCTTAAACTCCATATCATTTGAACCTTCCTGAAGCTGGGATTGGAGCTGCTGGATAGAAGGGGGGTGAGTCACAGAGACAAAGACACTGAGGTGGGGGCCCTTAAACTCCATATTATTTGAACCTTTCTGAAGCTGGGATTGGAGCTGCTGGATAGAAGGGGGTTGAGTCACAGAGAAAAAGTCAATGAGGTGGTTGCCCTTAAACTCCATATCATTTGAACCTTCCTGAAGCTGGGATTGGAGCTGCTGGATAGAGGGGGGGGTGTTACAGAGACAAAGACACTGAGGTGGGGGGCCCTTAAACTCCATATCATTTGAACCTTCCTGAAGCTGGGATTGGAGCTGCTGGATAGAAGGGGGGTGAGTCACAGAGGTGGGGCCCCTTAAACTCCATATCATTTGAACCTTCCTGAAGCTGGGATTGGAGCTGCTGGATAGAAGGGGGGTGAGTCACAGAGACAAAGACACTGAGGTGGGGGCCCTTAAACTCCATATCATTTGAACCTTCCTGAAGCTGGGATTGGAGCTGCTGGGTAGAAGGGGGTGAGTCACAGAGACAAAGACACTGAGGTGGGGCCCCGTAAACTCCATATCGTTTGAACCTTCCTGAAGCTGGGATTGGAGCTGCTGGATAGAAGGGGGGTGAGTCACAGACACAAAGACACTGAGGTGGGGGCCCTTTAAACTCCATATCATTTGAACCTTCCTGAAGCTGGGATTGGAGCTGCTGGGTAGAAGGGGGGTGAGTCACAGAGACAAAGACACTGAGCTGGGGGCTCTTAAACTCCATATCATTTGAACCTTCCTGAAGCTGGGATTTGAGCTGCTGGATAGAAGGAGGGTGAGTCACAGAGACAAAGACACTGAGGTGGGGGCCCTTTAACTCCATATAATTTGAACCTTCCTGAAGCTGGGATTGGAGCTGCTGGATAGAAGGGGGGTGAGTCACAGAGGCAAAGACACTGAGGTGGGGGCCCCTTAAACTCCATATCATTTGAACCTTCCTGAAGCTGGGATTGGAACTGCTGGATAGAAGGGGGGGTGAGTCACAGAGACAAAGACACTGAGGTAGGGGCCCTTTAACTCCATATAATTTGACCGTTCCTAAAGCTGGGATTGGAGCTGCTGGATAGAAGGGGGGGTGTCACAGAGACAAAGAAACTGAGGTGGGGGCCCTTAAACTCCATATCATTTGAACGTTCCTGAAGCTGGGATTGGAGCTGCTGGATAGAAGGGGGGGTGTCACAGAGACAAAGACACTGAGGTGGGGGCCCCTTAAACTCCATATCATTTGAACCTTCCTGAAGCTGGGATTGGAGCTGCTGGGTAGAAGGGCGGTGAGTCACAGAGACAAAGACACTGAGGTGGGGGCCCTTAAACTCCATATCATTTGAACCTACCTGAAGCTGGGATTGGAGCTTCTGGATAGAAGGGGGGGTGAGTCACAGAGACAAAGACACTGAGGTAGGGGCCCTTAAACTCCATATCATTTGAACCTTCCTGAAGCTGGGATTGGAGCTGCTGGATAGAAGGGGGGTGAGTCACAGAGACAAAGACACTGAGCTGGGGGCCCTTAAACTCCATATCATTTGAACCTTCCTGAAGCTGGGATTGGAGCTGCTGGATAGAAGGAGGGTGAGTCACAGAGACAAAGACACTGAGGTGGGGGCCCTTTAACTCCATATAATTTGAACCTTCCTGAAGCTGGGATTGGAGCTGCTGGATAGAAGGGGGGTGAGTCACAGAGGCAAAGACACTGAGGTGGGGGCCCCTTAAACTCCATATCATTTGAACCTTACTGAAGCTGGGATTGGAGCTGCTGGATAGAAGGGGGGGTGTCACAGAGACAAAGACACCGAGGTGGGGCCCCTTAAACTCCATATCATTTGAACCTTCCTGAAGCTGGGATTGGAGCTGCTGGATAGAAGGGGGGTGAGCCACAGAGGTGGGGCCCCTTAAACTCCATATCATTTGAACCTTCCTGAAGCTGGGATTGGAGCTGCTGGGTAGAAGGGGGGTGAGTCACAGAGACAAAGACACTGAGGTGGGGCCCCTTAAACTCCATATCATTTGAACGTTCCTGAAGCTGGGATTGGAGCTGCTGGATAGAAGGGGGGGTGAGTCACAGAGACAAAGACACTGAGGTAGGGGCCCTTTAACTCCATATAATTTGACCGTTCCTAAAGCTGGGATTGGAGGTGCTGGATAGAAGGAGGGTGAGTCACAGAGACAAAGACACTGAGGTGGGGGCCCTTTAACTCCATATAATTTGAACCTTCCTGAAGCTGGGATTGGAGCTGCTGGATAGAAGGGGGGTGAGTCACAGAGACAAAGACACTGAGGTGGGGGCCCCTTAAACTCCATATCATTTGAACCTTACTGAAGCTGGGATTGGAGCTGCTGGATAGAAGGGGGGGTGTCACAGAGACAAAGACACTGAGGTGGGGGCCCCTTAAACTCCATATCATTTGAACCTTCCTGAAGCTGGGATTGGAGCTGCTGGATAGAAGGGGGGTGAGTCACAGAGGTGGGGCCCCTTAAACTCCATATCATTTGAACCTTCCTGAAGCTGGGATTGGAGCTGCTGGATAGAAGGGGGGTGATTCACAGAGACAAAGACACTGAGGTGGGGCCCCTTAAACTCCATATCATTTGAACCTTCCTGAAGCTGGGATTGGAGCTGCTGGATAGAAGGGGGGTGAGTCACAGAGACAAAGATACTGAGGTGGGGGCCCTTAAACTCCATATCATTTGAACCTTCCTGAAGCTGGGATTGGAGCTGCTGGATAGAAGGGGGGTGAGTCACAGAGACAAAGACACTGAGGTGGGGGCCCTTAAACTCCATATCATTTGAACCTTCCTGAAGCTGGGATTGGAGCTGCTGGATAGAAGGGGGGTGAGTCACAGAGACAAAGACACTGAGGTGGGGGCCCTTAAACTCCATATCATTTGAACCTTCCTGAAGCTGGGATTGGAGCTGCTGGGTAGAAGGGGGATGAGTCACAGAGACAAAGACACTGAGGTGGGGTCCCCTTAAACTCCATATCATTTGAACCTTCCTGAAGCTGGGATTGGAGGTGCTGGATAGAAGGGGGGTGAGTCACAGAGGTGGGGCCCCTTAAACTCCATATCATTTGAACCTTCCTGAAGCTGGGATTGGAGCTGCTGGGTAGAAGGGGGTTGAGTCACAGAGACAAAGACACTGAGGTGGGGGCCCTTAAACTCCATATCATTTGAACCTTCCTGAAGCTGGGATTGGAGCTGCTGGATAGAAGGAGGGTGAGTCACAGAGACAAAGACACTGAGGTGGGGGCCCTTTAACTCCATATCATTTGAACCTTCCTGAAGCTGGGATTGGAGGTGCTGGATAGAAGGGGGGTGAGTCAGAGAGACAAAGACACTGAGGTGGGGGCCCTTAAACTCCATATCATTTGAACCTTCCTGAAGCTGGGATTGGAGCTGCTGGATAGAAGTGGGGTGAGTCACAGAGACAAAGACACTGAGGTGGGGTCCCCTTAAACTCCATATCATTTGAACCTTCCTGAAGCTGGGATTGGAGCTGCTGGATAGAAGGGGGGTGAGTCACAGAGACAAAGATACTGAGGTGGGGGCCCTTAAACTCCATATCATTTGAACCTTCCTGAAGCTGGGATTGGAGCTGCTGGATAGAAGGGGGGTGAGTCAGAGAGACAAAGACACTGAGGTGGGGGCCCTTAAACTCCATATCATTTGAACCTTCCTGAAGCTGGGATTGGAGCTGCTGGATAGAAGGGGGGTGAGTCACAGAGACAAAGACACTGAGGTGGGGGCCCTTAAACTCCATATCATTTGAACCTTCCTGAAGCTCGGATTGGAGCTGCTGGATAGAAGGGGGGGTGTTACAGAGACAAAGACACTGAGGTGGGGGCCCCTTAAACTCCATATCATTTGAACCTTCCTGAAGCTGGGATTGGAGCTGCTGGATAGAAGGGGGGTGAGTCACAGAGGTGGGGGCCCTTAAACTCCATATCATTTGAACCTTCCTGAAGCTGGGATTGGAGCTGCTGGGTAGAAAGAGGGTGAGTCACAGAGACAAAGACACTGAGGTGGGGCCCTTTAACTCCATATAATTTGAACCTTCCTGAAGCTGGGATTGGAGCTGCTGGATAGAAGGGGGGTGAGTCACAGAGGCAAAGACACTGAGGTGGGGGCCCCTTAAACTCCATATCATTTGAACCTTACTGAAGCTGGGATTGGAGCTGCTGGATAGAAGGGGGGGTGTCACAGAGACAAAGACACTGAGGTGGGGGCCCCTTAAACTCCATATCATTTGAACCTTCCTGAAGCTGGGATTGGAGCTGCTGGATAGAAGGGGGGTGATTCACAGAGACAAAGACACTGAGGTGGGGGCCCTTAAACTCCATATCATTTGAACCTTACTGAAGCTGGGATTGGAGCTGCTGGATAGAAGGGGGGGTGTCACAGAGACAAAGACACTGAGGTGGGGGCCCCTTAAACTCCATATCATTTGAACCTTCCTGAAGCTGGGATTGGAGCTGCTGGATAGAAGGGGGGTGATTCACAGAGACAAAGACACTGAGGTGGGGGCCCTTAAACTCCATATCATTTGAACCTTCCTGAAGCTGGGATTGGAGCTGCTGGATAGAAGGGGGGTGAGTCACAGAGACAAAGATACTGAGGTGGGGGCCCTTAAACTCCATATCATTTGAACCTTCCTGAAGCTGGGATTGGAGCTGCTGGATAGAAGGGGGGTGAGTCACAGAGACAAAGACACTGAGGTGGGGGCCCTTAAACTCCATATCATTTGAACCTTCCTGAAGCTGGGATTGGAGCTGCTGGATAGAAGGGGGGTGAGTCACAGAGACAAAGACACTGAGGTGGGGGCCCTTAAACTCCATATCATTTGAACCTTCCTGAAGCTGGGATTGGAGCTGCTGGGTAGAAGGGGGGTGAGTCACAGAGACAAAGACACTGAGGTGGGGGCCCTTAAACTTCATATCATTTGAACCTTCCTGAAGCTGGGATTGGAGCTGCTGGATAGAAGGGGGGTGAGTCACAGAGGTGGGGCCTCTTAAACGCCATATCATTTGAACCTTTCTGAAGCTGGGATTGGAGCTGCTCGATAGAAGGGGGGTGAGTCACAGAGACAAAGACACTGAGGTGGGGGCCCTTAAACTCCATATCATTTGAACCTTCCTGAAGCTGGGATTGGAGGTGCTGGATAGAAGGGGGGTGAGTCACAGAGACAAAGATACTGAGGTGGGGGCCCTTAAACTCCATATCATTTGAACCTTCCTGAAGCTGGGATTGGAGCTGCTGGATAGAAGGGGGGTGAGTCACAGAGACAAAGACACTGAGGTGGGGTCCCCTTAAACTCCATATCATTTGAACCTTCCTGAAGCTGGGATTGGAGGTGCTGGATAGAAGGGGGGTGAGTCACAGAGGTGGGGCCCCTTAAACTCCATATCATTTGAACCTTCCTGAAGCTGGGATTGGAGCTGCTGGGTAGAAGGGGGGTGAGTCACAGAGACAAAGACACTGATGTGGGGCCCCTTAAACTCCATATCATTTGAACCTTCCTGAAGCTGGGATTGGAGCTGCTGGATAGAAGGGGGGTGAGTCACAGAGACAAAGACACTGAGGTGGGGGCCCTTTAACTCCATATCATTTGAACCTTCCTGAAGCTGGGATTGGAGGTGCTGGATAGAAGGGGGGTGAGTCAGAGAGACAAAGACACTGAGGTGGGGGCCCTTAAACTCCATATCATTTGAACCTTCCTGAAGCTGGGATTGGAGCTGCTGGATAGAAGGGGGGTGAGTCACAGAGACAAAGACACTGAGGTGGGGTCCCCTTAAACTCCATATCATTTGAACCTTCCTGAAGCTGGGATTGGAGCTGCTGGATAGAAGGGGGGTGAGTCACAGAGACAAAGATACTGAGGTGGGGGCCCTTAAACTCCATATCATTTGAACCTTCCTGAAGCTGGGATTGGAGCTGCTGGATAGAAGGGGGGTGAGTCACAGAGACAAAGACACTGAGGTGGGGGCCCTTAAACTCCATATCATTTGAACCTTCCTGAAGCTGGGATTGGAGCAGCTGGATAGAAGGGGGGTGAGTCACAGAGACAAAGACACTGAGGTGGGGGCCCTTAAACTCCATATCATTTGAACCTTCCTGAAGCTGGGATTGGAGGTGCTGGATAGAAGGGGGGTGAGTCAGAGAGACAAAGACACTGAGGTGGGGGCCCTTAAACTCCATATCATTTGAACCTTCCTGAAGCTGGGATTGGAGCTGCTCGATAGAAGGGGGGTGAGTCACAGAGACAAAGACACTGAGGTGGGGGCCCTTAAACTCCATATCATTAGAACCTTCCTGAAGCTGGGATTGGAGCTGCTGGATAGAAGGGGGGTGAGTCACAGAGACAAAGACACTGAGGTGGGGCCCCTTAAACTCCATATCACTTGAACCTTCCTGAAGCTGGGATTGGAGCTGCTGGATAGAAGGGGGGTGAGTCACAGAGACAAAGATACTGAGGTGGAGGCCCTTAAACTCCATATCATTTGAACCTTCCTGAAGCTGGGATTGGAGCTGCTGTATAGAAGGGGGGTGAGTCACAGAGACAAAGATACTGAGGTGGGGGCCCTTAAACTCCATATCATTTGAACCTTCCTGAAGCTGGGATTGGAGCTGCTGGATAGAAGGGGGGTGAGTCAGAGAGAGAAAGACACTGAGGTGGGGGCCCTTAAACTCCATATCATTTGAACCTTCCTGAAGCTGGGATTGGAGCTGCTGGATAGAAGGGGGGTGAGTCACAGAGACAAAGACACTGAGGTGGGGGCCCTTAAACTCCATATCATTTGAACCTTCCTGAAGCTGGGATTGGAGCTGCTGGATAGAAGGGGGGTGAGTCACAGAGACAAAGACACTGAGGTGGGGGCCCTTAAACTCCATATCATTTGAACCTTCCTGAAGCTGGGATTGGAGCTGCTGGGTAGAAGGGGGTTGAGTCACAGAGACAAAGACACTGAGGTGGGGGCCCTTAAACTCCATATCATTTGAACCTTCCTGAAGCTGGGATTGGAGCTGCTGGATAGAAGGAGGGTGAGTCACAGAGACAAAGACACTGAGGTGGGGGCCCTTTAACTCCATATCATTTGAACCTTCCTGAAGCTGGGATTGGAGGTGCTGGATAGAAGGGGGGTGAGTCAGAGAGACAAAGACACTGAGGTGGGGGCCCTTAAACTCCATATCATTTGAACCTTCCTGAAGCTGGGATTGGAGCTGCTGGATAGAAGTGGGGTGAGTCACAGAGACAAAGACACTGAGGTGGGGTCCCCTTAAACTCCATATCATTTGAACCTTCCTGAAGCTGGGATTGGAGCTGCTGGATAGAAGGGGGGTGAGTCACAGAGACAAAGATACTGAGGTGGGGGCCCTTAAACTCCATATCATTTGAACCTTCCTGAAGCTGGGATTGGAGCTGCTGGATAGAAGGGGGGTGAGTCAGAGAGACAAAGACACTGAGGTGGGGGCCCTTAAACTCCATATCATTTGAACCTTCCTGAAGCTGGGATTGGAGCTGCTGGATAGAAGGGGGGTGAGTCACAGAGACAAAGACACTGAGGTGGGGGCCCTTAAACTCCATATCATTTGAACCTTCCTGAAGCTCGGATTGGAGCTGCTGGATAGAAGGGGGGGTGTTACAGAGACAAAGACACTGAGGTGGGGGCCCCTTAAACTCCATATCATTTGAACCTTCCTGAAGCTGGGATTGGAGCTGCTGGATAGAAGGGGGGTGAGTCACAGAGGTGGGGGCCCTTAAACTCCATATCATTTGAACCTTCCTGAAGCTGGGATTGGAGCTGCTGGGTAGAAAGAGGGTGAGTCACAGAGACAAAGACACTGAGGTGGGGCCCTTTAACTCCATATAATTTGAACCTTCCTGAAGCTGGGATTGGAGCTGCTGGATAGAAGGGGGGTGAGTCACAGAGGCAAAGACACTGAGGTGGGGGCCCCTTAAACTCCATATCATTTGAACCTTACTGAAGCTGGGATTGGAGCTGCTGGATAGAAGGGGGGGTGTCACAGAGACAAAGACACTGAGGTGGGGGCCCCTTAAACTCCATATCATTTGAACCTTCCTGAAGCTGGGATTGGAGCTGCTGGATAGAAGGGGGGTGATTCACAGAGACAAAGACACTGAGGTGGGGGCCCTTAAACTCCATATCATTTGAACCTTACTGAAGCTGGGATTGGAGCTGCTGGATAGAAGGGGGGGTGTCACAGAGACAAAGACACTGAGGTGGGGGCCCCTTAAACTCCATATCATTTGAACCTTCCTGAAGCTGGGATTGGAGCTGCTGGATAGAAGGGGGGTGATTCACAGAGACAAAGACACTGAGGTGGGGGCCCTTAAACTCCATATCATTTGAACCTTCCTGAAGCTGGGATTGGAGCTGCTGGATAGAAGGGGGGTGAGTCACAGAGACAAAGATACTGAGGTGGGGGCCCTTAAACTCCATATCATTTGAACCTTCCTGAAGCTGGGATTGGAGCTGCTGGATAGAAGGGGGGTGAGTCACAGAGACAAAGACACTGAGGTGGGGGCCCTTAAACTCCATATCATTTGAACCTTCCTGAAGCTGGGATTGGAGCTGCTGGATAGAAGGGGGGTGAGTCACAGAGACAAAGACACTGAGGTGGGGGCCCTTAAACTCCATATCATTTGAACCTTCCTGAAGCTGGGATTGGAGCTGCTGGGTAGAAGGGGGGTGAGTCACAGAGACAAAGACACTGAGGTGGGGGCCCTTAAACTTCATATCATTTGAACCTTCCTGAAGCTGGGATTGGAGCTGCTGGATAGAAGGGGGGTGAGTCACAGAGGTGGGGCCTCTTAAACGCCATATCATTTGAACCTTTCTGAAGCTGGGATTGGAGCTGCTCGATAGAAGGGGGGTGAGTCACAGAGACAAAGACACTGAGGTGGGGGCCCTTAAACTCCATATCATTTGAACCTTCCTGAAGCTGGGATTGGAGGTGCTGGATAGAAGGGGGGTGAGTCACAGAGACAAAGATACTGAGGTGGGGGCCCTTAAACTCCATATCATTTGAACCTTCCTGAAGCTGGGATTGGAGCTGCTGGATAGAAGGGGGGTGAGTCACAGAGACAAAGACACTGAGGTGGGGTCCCCTTAAACTCCATATCATTTGAACCTTCCTGAAGCTGGGATTGGAGGTGCTGGATAGAAGGGGGGTGAGTCACAGAGGTGGGGCCCCTTAAACTCCATATCATTTGAACCTTCCTGAAGCTGGGATTGGAGCTGCTGGGTAGAAGGGGGGTGAGTCACAGAGACAAAGACACTGATGTGGGGCCCCTTAAACTCCATATCATTTGAACCTTCCTGAAGCTGGGATTGGAGCTGCTGGATAGAAGGGGGGTGAGTCACAGAGACAAAGACACTGAGGTGGGGGCCCTTTAACTCCATATCATTTGAACCTTCCTGAAGCTGGGATTGGAGGTGCTGGATAGAAGGGGGGTGAGTCAGAGAGACAAAGACACTGAGGTGGGGGCCCTTAAACTCCATATCATTTGAACCTTCCTGAAGCTGGGATTGGAGCTGCTGGATAGAAGGGGGGTGAGTCACAGAGACAAAGACACTGAGGTGGGGTCCCCTTAAACTCCATATCATTTGAACCTTCCTGAAGCTGGGATTGGAGCTGCTGGATAGAAGGGGGGTGAGTCACAGAGACAAAGATACTGAGGTGGGGGCCCTTAAACTCCATATCATTTGAACCTTCCTGAAGCTGGGATTGGAGCTGCTGGATAGAAGGGGGGTGAGTCACAGAGACAAAGACACTGAGGTGGGGGCCCTTAAACTCCATATCATTTGAACCTTCCTGAAGCTGGGATTGGAGCAGCTGGATAGAAGGGGGGTGAGTCACAGAGACAAAGACACTGAGGTGGGGGCCCTTAAACTCCATATCATTTGAACCTTCCTGAAGCTGGGATTGGAGGTGCTGGATAGAAGGGGGGTGAGTCAGAGAGACAAAGACACTGAGGTGGGGGCCCTTAAACTCCATATCATTTGAACCTTCCTGAAGCTGGGATTGGAGCTGCTCGATAGAAGGGGGGTGAGTCACAGAGACAAAGACACTGAGGTGGGGGCCCTTAAACTCCATATCATTAGAACCTTCCTGAAGCTGGGATTGGAGCTGCTGGATAGAAGGGGGGTGAGTCACAGAGACAAAGACACTGAGGTGGGGCCCCTTAAACTCCATATCACTTGAACCTTCCTGAAGCTGGGATTGGAGCTGCTGGATAGAAGGGGGGTGAGTCACAGAGACAAAGATACTGAGGTGGAGGCCCTTAAACTCCATATCATTTGAACCTTCCTGAAGCTGGGATTGGAGCTGCTGTATAGAAGGGGGGTGAGTCACAGAGACAAAGATACTGAGGTGGGGGCCCTTAAACTCCATATCATTTGAACCTTCCTGAAGCTGGGATTGGAGCTGCTGGATAGAAGGGGGGTGAGTCAGAGAGAGAAAGACACTGAGGTGGGGGCCCTTAAACTCCATATCATTTGAACCTTCCTGAAGCTGGGATTGGAGCTGCTGGATAGAAGGGGGGTGAGTCACAGAGACAAAGACACTGAGGTGGGGGCCCTTAAACTCCATATCATTTGAACCTTCCTGAAGCTGGGATTGGAGCTGCTGGATAGAAGGGGGGTGAGTCACAGAGACAAAGACACTGAGGTGGGGGCCCTTAAACTCCATATCATTTGAACCTTCCTGAAGCTGGGATTGGAGCTGCTGGGTAGAAGGGGGGTGAGTCACAGAGACAAAGACACTGAGGTGGGGGCCCTTAAACTTCATATCATTTCAACCTTCCTGAAGCTGGGATTGGAGCTGCTGGATAGAAGGGGGGTGAGTCACAGAGGTGGGGCCTCTTAAACGCCATATCATTTGAACCTTTCTGAAGCTGGGATTGGAGCTGCTCGATAGAAGGGGGGTGAGTCACAGAGACAAAGACACTGAGGTGGGGGCCCTTAAACTCCATATCATTTGAACCTTCCTGAAGCTGGGATTGGAGGTGCTGGATAGAAGGGGGGTGAGTCACAGAGACAAAGACACTGAGGTGGGGGCATTTAAACTCCATATCATTTGAACCTTCCTGAAGCTGGGATTGGAGCTGCTGGATAGAAGGGGGGTGAGTCACAGAGACAAAGACACTGAGGTGGGGTCCCCTTAAACTCCATATCATTTGAACCTTCCTGAAGCTGGGATTGGAGGTGCTGGATAGAAGGGGGGTGAGTCACAGAGGTGGGGCCCCTTAAACTCCATATCATTTGAACCTTCCTGAAGCTGGGATTGGAGCTGCTGGGTAGAAGGGGGGTGAGTCACAGAGACAAAGACACTGATGTGGGGCCCCTTAAACTCCATATCATTTGAACCTTCCTGAAGCTGGGATTGGAGCTGCTGGATAGAAGGGGGGTGAGTCACAGAGACAAAGACACTGAGGTGGGGGCCCTTTAACTCCATATCATTTGAACCTTCCTGAAGCTGGGATTGGAGGTGCTGGATAGAAGGGGGGTGAGTCAGAGAGACAAAGACACTGAGGTGGGGGCCCTTAAACTCCATATCATTTGAACCTTCCTGAAGCTGGGATTGGAGCTGCTGGATAGAAGGGGGGTGAGTCACAGAGACAAAGACACTGAGGTGGGGTCCCCTTAAACTCCATATCATTTGAACCTTCCTGAAGCTGGGATTGGAGCTGCTGGATAGAAGGGGGGTGAGTCACAGAGACAAAGATACTGAGGTGGGGGCCCTTAAACTCCATATCATTTGAACCTTCCTGAAGCTGGGATTGGAGCTGCTGGATAGAAGGGGGGTGAGTCAGAGAGACAAAGACACTGAGTTGGGGGCCCTTAAACTCCATATCATTTGAACCTTCCTGAAGCTGGGATTGGAGCTGCTGGATAGAAGGGGGGTGAGTCACAGAGACAAAGACACTGAGGTGGGGGCCCTTAAACTCCATATCATTTGAACCTTCCTGAAGCTCGGATTGGAGCTGCTGGATAGAAGGGGGGGTGTTACAGAGACAAAGACACTGAGGTGGGGGCCCCTTAAACTCCATATCATTTGAACCTTCCTGAAGCTGGGATTGGAGCTGCTGGATAGAAGGGGGGTGAGTCACAGAGGTGGGGGCCCTTAAACTCCATATCATTTGAACCTTCCTGAAGCTGGGATTGGAGCTGCTGGGTAGAAAGAGGGTGAGTCACAGAGACAAAGACACTGAGGTGGGGCCCTTTAACTCCATATAATTTGAACCTTCCTGAAGCTGGGATTGGAGCTGCTGGATAGAAGGGGGGTGAGTCACAGAGGCAAAGACACTGAGGTGGGGGCCCCTTAAACTCCATATCATTTGAACCTTACTGAAGCTGGGATTGGAGCTGCTGGATAGAAGGGGGGGTGTCACAGAGACAAAGACACTGAGGTGGGGGCCCCTTAAACTCCATATCATTTGAACCTTCCTGAAGCTGGGATTGGAGCTGCTGGATAGAAGGGGGGTGATTCACAGAGACAAAGACACTGAGGTGGGGGCCCTTAAACTCCATATCATTTGAACCTTCCTGAAGCTGGGATTGGAGCTGCTGGATAGAAGGGGGGTGAGTCACAGAGACAAAGATACTGAGGTGGGGGCCCTTAAACTCCATATCATTTGAACCTTCCTGAAGCTGGGATTGGAGCTGCTGGATAGAAGGGGGGTGAGTCACAGAGACAAAGACACTGAGGTGGGGGCCCTTAAACTCCATATCATTTGAACCTTCCTGAAGCTGGGATTGGAGCTGCTGGATAGAAGGGGGGTGAGTCACAGAGACAAAGACACTGAGGTGGGGGCCCTTAAACTCCATATCATTTGAACCTTCCTGAAGCTGGGATTGGAGCTGCTGGGTAGAAGGGGGGTGAGTCACAGAGACAAAGACACTGAGGTGGGGGCCCTTAAACTTCATATCATTTGAACCTTCCTGAAGCTGGGATTGGAGCTGCTGGATAGAAGGGGGGTGAGTCACAGAGGTGGGGCCTCTTAAACGCCATATCATTTGAACCTTTCTGAAGCTGGGATTGGAGCTGCTCGATAGAAGGGGGGTGAGTCACAGAGACAAAGACACTGAGGTGGGGGCCCTTAAACTCCATATCATTTGAACCTTCCTGAAGCTGGGATTGGAGGTGCTGGATAGAAGGGGGGTGAGTCACAGAGACAAAGATACTGAGGTGGGGGCCCTTAAACTCCATATCATTTGAACCTTCCTGAAGCTGGGATTGGAGCTGCTGGATAGAAGGGGGGTGAGTCACAGAGACAAAGACACTGAGGTGGGGTCCCCTTAAACTCCATATCATTTGAACCTTCCTGAAGCTGGGATTGGAGGTGCTGGATAGAAGGGGGGTGAGTCACAGAGGTGGGGCCCCTTAAACTCCATATCATTTGAACCTTCCTGAAGCTGGGATTGGAGCTGCTGGGTAGAAGGGGGGTGAGTCACAGAGACAAAGACACTGATGTGGGGCCCCTTAAACTCCATATCATTTGAACCTTCCTGAAGCTGGGATTGGAGCTGCTGGATAGAAGGGGGGTGAGTCACAGAGACAAAGACACTGAGGTGGGGGCCCTTTAACTCCATATCATTTGAACCTTCCTGAAGCTGGGATTGGAGGTGCTGGATAGAAGGGGGGTGAGTCAGAGAGACAAAGACACTGAGGTGGGGGCCCTTAAACTCCATATCATTTGAACCTTCCTGAAGCTGGGATTGGAGCTGCTGGATAGAAGGGGGGTGAGTCACAGAGACAAAGACACTGAGGTGGGGTCCCCTTAAACTCCATATCATTTGAACCTTCCTGAAGCTGGGATTGGAGCTGCTGGATAGAAGGGGGGTGAGTCACAGAGACAAAGATACTGAGGTGGGGGCCCTTAAACTCCATATCATTTGAACCTTCCTGAAGCTGGGATTGGAGCTGCTGGATAGAAGGGGGGTGAGTCACAGAGACAAAGACACTGAGGTGGGGGCCCTTAAACTCCATATCATTTGAACCTTCCTGAAGCTGGGATTGGAGCAGCTGGATAGAAGGGGGGTGAGTCACAGAGACAAAGACACTGAGGTGGGGGCCCTTAAACTCCATATCATTTGAACCTTCCTGAAGCTGGGATTGGAGGTGCTGGATAGAAGGGGGGTGAGTCAGAGAGACAAAGACACTGAGGTGGGGGCCCTTAAACTCCATATCATTTGAACCTTCCTGAAGCTGGGATTGGAGCTGCTCGATAGAAGGGGGGTGAGTCACAGAGACAAAGACACTGAGGTGGGGGCCCTTAAACTCCATATCATTAGAACCTTCCTGAAGCTGGGATTGGAGCTGCTGGATAGAAGGGGGGTGAGTCACAGAGACAAAGACACTGAGGTGGGGCCCCTTAAACTCCATATCACTTGAACCTTCCTGAAGCTGGGATTGGAGCTGCTGGATAGAAGGGGGGTGAGTCACAGAGACAAAGATACTGAGGTGGAGGCCCTTAAACTCCATATCATTTGAACCTTCCTGAAGCTGGGATTGGAGCTGCTGTATAGAAGGGGGGTGAGTCACAGAGACAAAGATACTGAGGTGGGGGCCCTTAAACTCCATATCATTTGAACCTTCCTGAAGCTGGGATTGGAGCTGCTGGATAGAAGGGGGGTGAGTCAGAGAGAGAAAGACACTGAGGTGGGGGCCCTTAAACTCCATATCATTTGAACCTTCCTGAAGCTGGGATTGGAGCTGCTGGATAGAAGGGGGGTGAGTCACAGAGACAAAGACACTGAGGTGGGGGCCCTTAAACTCCATATCATTTGAACCTTCCTGAAGCTGGGATTGGAGCTGCTGGATAGAAGGGGGGTGAGTCACAGAGACAAAGACACTGAGGTGGGGGCCCTTAAACTCCATATCATTTGAACCTTCCTGAAGCTGGGATTGGAGCTGCTGGGTAGAAGGGGGGTGAGTCACAGAGACAAAGACACTGAGGTGGGGGCCCTTAAACTTCATATCATTTCAACCTTCCTGAAGCTGGGATTGCAGCTGCTGGATAGAAGGGGGGTGAGTCACAGAGGTGGGGCCTCTTAAACGCCATATCATTTGAACCTTTCTGAAGCTGGGATTGGAGCTGCTCGATAGAAGGGGGGTGAGTCACAGAGACAAAGACACTGAGGTGGGGGCCCTTAAACTCCATATCATTTGAACCTTCCTGAAGCTGGGATTGGAGGTGCTGGATAGAAGGGGGGTGAGTCACAGAGACAAAGACACTGAGGTGGGGGCCCTTAAACTCCATATCATTTGAACCTTCCTGAAGCTGGGATTGGAGCTGCTGGATAGAAGGGGGGTGAGTCACAGAGACAAAGACACTGAGGTGGGGTCCCCTTAAACTCCATATCATTTGAACCTTCCTGAAGCTGGGATTGGAGGTGCTGGATAGAAGGGGGGTGAGTCACAGAGGTGGGGCCCCTTAAACTCCATATCATTTGAACCTTCCTGAAGCTGGGATTGGAGCTGCTGGGTAGAAGGGGGGTGAGTCACAGAGACAAAGACACTGATGTGGGGCCCCTTAAACTCCATATCATTTGAACCTTCCTGAAGCTGGGATTGGAGCTGCTGGATAGAAGGGGGGTGAGTCACAGAGACAAAGACACTGAGGTGGGGGCCCTTTAACTCCATATCATTTGAACCTTCCTGAAGCTGGGATTGGAGGTGCTGGATAGAAGGGGGGTGAGTCAGAGAGACAAAGACACTGAGGTGGGGGCCCTTAAACTCCATATCATTTGAACCTTCCTGAAGCTGGGATTGGAGCTGCTGGATAGAAGGGGGGTGAGTCACAGAGACAAAGACACTGAGGTGGGGTCCCCTTAAACTCCATATCATTTGAACCTTCCTGAAGCTGGGATTGGAGCTGCTGGATAGAAGGGGGGTGAGTCACAGAGACAAAGATACTGAGGTGGGGGCCCTTAAACTCCATATCATTTGAACCTTCCTGAAGCTGGGATTGGAGCTGCTGGATAGAAGGGGGGTGAGTCACAGAGACAAAGACACTGAGGTGGGGGCCCTTAAACTCCATATCATTTGAACCTTCCTGAAGCTGGGATTGGAGCTGCTGGATAGAAGGGGGGTGAGTCACAGAGACAAAGACACTGAGGTGGGGGCCCTTAAACTCCATATCATTTGAACCTTCCTGAAGCTGGGATTGGAGGTGCTGGATAGAAGGGGGGTGAGTCAGAGAGACAAAGACACTGAGGTGGGGGCCCTTAAACTCCATATCATTTGAACCTTCCTGAAGCTGGGATTGGAGCTGCTGGATAGAAGGGGGGTGAGTCACAGAGACAAAGACACTGAGGTGGGGGCCCTTAAACTCCATATCATTTGAACCTTCCTGAAGCTGGGATTGGAGCTGCTGGGTAGAAGGGGGGTGAGTCACAGAGACAAAGATACTGAGGTGGGGGCCCTTAAACTCCATATCATTTGAACCTTCCTGAAGCTGGGATTGGAGCTGCTGGATAGAAGGGGGGTGAGTCAGAGAGACAAAGACACTGAGGTGGGGGCCCTTAAACTCCATATCATTTGAACCTTCCTGAAGCTGGGATTGGAGCTGCTGGATAGAAGGGGGGTGAGTCACAGAGACAAAGACACTGAGGTGGGGGCCCTTAAACTCCATATCATTTGAACCTTCCTGAAGCTGGGATTGGAGGTGCTGGATAGAAGGGGGGTGAGTCAGAGAGACAAAGACACTGAGGTGGGGGCCTTTAAACTCCATATCATTTGAACCTTCCTGAAGCAGGGATTGGAGCTGCTGGATAGAAGGGGGTGAGTCACAGAGACAAAGATACTGAGGTGGGGGCCCTTAAACTCCATATCATTTGAACCTTCCTGAAGCTGGGATTGGAGCTGCTGGATAGAAGGGGGGTGAGTCACAGAGACAAAGACACTGAGGTGGGGGCCCTTAAACTCCATATCATTTGAACCTTCCTGAAGCTGGGATTGGAGCTGCTGGATAGAAGGGGGGTGAGTCACAGAGACAAAGACACTGAGGTGGGGGCCCTTAAACTCCATATCATTTGAACCTTCCTGAAGCTGGGATTGGAGCTGCTGGATAGAAGGGGGGTGAGTCACAGAGACAAAGACACTGAGGTGGGGGCCCTTAAACTTCATATCATTTGAACCTTCCTGAAGCTGGGATTGGAGCTGCTGGATAGAAGGGGGGTGAGTCACAGAGGTGGGGCCTCTTAAACGCCATATCATTTGAACCTTTCTGAAGCTAGGATTGGAGCTGCTGGATAGAAGGGGGGTGAGTCACAGAGACAAAGACACTGAGGTGGGGGCCCTTAAACTCCATATCATTTGAACCTTCCTGAAGCTGGGATTGGAGGTGCTGGATAGAAGGGGGGTGAGTCAGAGAGACAAAGACACTGAGGTGGGGGCCCTTAAACTCCATATCATTTGAACCTTCCTGAAGCTGGGATTGGAGCTGCTGGATAGAAGGGGGGTGAGTCACAGAGACAAAGACACTGAGGTGGGGTCCCCTTAAACTCCATATCATTTGAACCTTCCTGAAGCTGGGATTGGAGGTGCTGGATAGAAGGGGGGTGAGTCACAGAGGTGGGCCCCCTTAAACTCCATATCATTTGAACCTTCCTGAAGCTGGGATTGGAGCTGCTGCGTAGAAGGGGGGTGAGTCACAGAGACAAAGACACTGAGGTGGGGTCCCCTTAAACTCCATATCATTTGAACCTTCCTGAAGCTGGGATTGGAGCTGCTGGATAGAAGGGGGGTGAGTCACAGAGACAAAGATACTGAGGTGAGGGCCCTTAAACTCCATATCATTTGAACCTTCCTGAAGCTGGGATTGGAGGTGCTGGATAGAAGGGGGGTGAGTCAGAGAGACAAAGACACTGAGGTGGGGGCCCTTAAACTCCATATCATTTGAACCTTCCTGAAGCTGGGATTGGAGCTGCTGGATACAAGGAGGGTGAGTCACAGAGACAAAGATACTGAGGTGGGTCCCCTTAAACTCCATATCATTTGAACCTTCCTGAAGCTGGGATTGGAGCTGCTGGGTAGAAGTGGGGTGAGTCACAGAGACAAAGACACTGAGGTGGGGGCCCTTAAACTCCATAACATTTGAACCTTCCTGAAGCTGGGATTGGAGCTGCTGGATAGAATGGGGGTGAGTCACAGAGGTGGGGGCCCTTAAACTCCATATCATTTGAACCTTCCTGAAGCTGGGATTGGAGCTGCTGGATAGAAGGGGGGTGAGTCACAGAGACAAAGACACTGAGGTGGGGGCCCTTAAACTCCATATCATTTGAACCTTCCTGAAGCTGGGATTGGAGCTGCTGGGTAGAAGGGGGGTGAGTCACAGAGACAAAGACACTGAGGTGGGGGCCCTTAAACTTTATATCATTTGAACCTTCCTGAAGCTGGGATTGGAGCTGCTGGGTAGAAGGGGGGTGAGTCACAGAGGTGGGGCCTCTTAAACGCCATATCATTTGAACCTTTCTGAAGCTGGGATTGGAGCTGCTCGATAGAAGGGGGGTGAGTCACAGAGACAAAGACACTGAGGTGGGGGCCCTTAAACTCCATATCATTTGAACCTTCCTGAAGCTGGGATTGGAGGTGCTGGATAGAAGGGGGGTGAGTCACAGAGACAAAGATACTGAGGTGGGGGCCCTTAAACTCCATATCATTTGAACCTTCCTGAAGCTGGGATTGGAGCTGCTGGATAGAAGGGGGGTGAGTCACAGAGACAAAGACACTGAGGTGGGGTCCCCTTAAACTCTATATCATTTGAACCTTCCTGAAGCTGGGATTGGAGGAGCTGGATAGAAGGGGGGTGAGTCACAGAGGTGGGGCCCCTTAAACTCCATATCATTTGAACCTTCCTGAAGCTGGGATTGGAGCTGCTGGGTAGAAGGGGGGTGAGTCACAGAGACAAAGACACTGATGTGGGGCCCCTTAAACTCCATATCATTTGAACCTTCCTGAAGCTGGGATTGGAGCTGCTGGATAGAAGGGGGGTGAGTCACAGAGACAAAGACACTGAGGTGGGGGCCCTTTAACTCCATATCATTTGAACCTTCCTGAAGCTGGGATTGGAGGTGCTGGATAGAAGGGGGGTGAGTCAGAGAGACAAAGACACTGAGGTGGGGGCCCTTAAACTCCATATCATTTGAACCTTCCTGAAGCTGGGATTGGAGCTGCTGGATAGAAGGGGGGTGAGTCACAGAGACAAAGACACTGAGGTGGGGTCCCCTTAAACTCCATATCATTTGAACCTTCCTGAAGCTGGGATTGGAGCTGCTGGATAGAAGGGGGGTGAGTCACAGAGACAAAGATACTGAGGTGGGGGCCCTTAAACTCCATATCATTTGAACCTTCCTGAAGCTGGGATTGGAGCTGCTGGATAGAAGGGGGGTGAGTCACAGAGACAAAGACACTGAGGTGGGGGCCCTTAAACTCCATATCATTTGAACCTTCCTGAAGCTGGGATTGGAGCTGCTGGATAGAAGGGGGTGAGTCACAGAGACAAAGACACTGAGGTGGGGGCCCTTAAACTCCATATCATTTGAACCTTCCTGAAGCTGGGATTGGAGGTGCTGGATAGAAGGGGGGTGAGTCAGAGAGACAAAGACACTGAGGTGGGGGCCCTTAAACTCCATATCATTTGAACCTTCCTGAAGCTGGGATTGGAGCTGCTCGATAGAAGGGGGGTGAGTCACAGAGACAAAGACACTGAGGTGGGGGCCCTTAAACTCCATATCATTAGAACCTTCCTGAAGCTGGGATTGGAGCTGCTGGATAGAAGGGGGGTGAGTCACAGAGACAAAGACACTGAGGTGGGGCCCCTTAAACTCCATATCACTTGAACCTTCCTGAAGCTGGGATTGGAGCTGCTGGATAGAAGGGGGGTGAGTCACAGAGACAAAGATACTGAGGTGGGGGCCCTTAAACTCCATATCATTTGAACCTTCCTGAAGCTGGGATTGGAGCTGCTGGATAGAAGGGGGGTGAGTCACAGAGACAAAGATACTGAGGTGGGGGCCCTTAAACTCCATATCATTTGAACCTTCCTGAAGCTGGGATTGGAGCTGCTGGATAGAAGGGGGGTGAGTCAGAGAGAGAAAGACACTGAGGTGGGGGCCCTTAAACTCCATATAATTTGAACCTTCCTGAAGCTGGGATTGGAGCTGCTGGATAGAAGGGGGGTGAGTCACAGAGACAAAGACACTGAGGTGGGGGCCCTTAAACTCCATATCATTTGAACCTTCCTGAAGCTGGGATTGGAGCTGCTGGATAGAAGGGGGGTGAGTCACAGAGGTGGGGCCTCTTAAACGCCATATCATTTGAACCTTTCTGAAGCTGGGATTGGAGCTGCTCGATAGAAGGGGGGTGAGTCACAGAGACAAAGACACTGAGGTGGGGGCCCTTAAACTCCATATCATTTGAACCTTCCTGAAGCTGGGATTGGAGGTGCTGGATAGAAGGGGGGTGAGTCACAGAGACAAAGACACTGAGGTGGGGGCCCTTAAACTCCATATCATTTGAACCTTCCTGAAGCTGGGATTGGAGCTGCTGGATAGAAGGGGGGTGAGTCACAGAGACAAAGACACTGAGGTGGGGTCCCCTTAAACTCCATATCATTTGAACCTTCCTGAAGCTGGGATTGGAGGTGCTGGATAGAAGGGGGGTGAGTCACAGAGGTGGGGCCCCTTAAACTCCATATCATTTGAACCTTCCTGAAGCTGGGATTGGAGCTGCTGGGTAGAAGGGGGGTGAGTCACAGAGACAAAGACACTGATGTGGGGCCCCTTAAACTCCATATCATTTGAACCTTCCTGAAGCTGGGATTGGAGCTGCTGGATAGAAGGGGGGTGAGTCACAGAGACAAAGACACTGAGGTGGGGGCCCTTTAACTCCATATCATTTGAACCTTCCTGAAGCTGGGATTGGAGGTGCTGGATAGAAGGGGGGTGAGTCAGAGAGACAAAGACACTGAGGTGGGGGCCCTTAAACTCCATATCATTTGAACCTTCCTGAAGCTGGGATTGGAGCTGCTGGATAGAAGGGGGGTGAGTCACAGAGACAAAGACACTGAGGTGGGGTCCCCTTAAACTCCATATCATTTGAACCTTCCTGAAGCTGGGATTGGAGCTGCTGGATAGAAGGGGGGTGAGTCACAGAGACAAAGATACTGAGGTGGGGGCCCTTAAACTCCATATCATTTGAACCTTCCTGAAGCTGGGATTGGAGCTGCTGGATAGAAGGGGGGTGAGTCACAGAGACAAAGACACTGAGGTGGGGGCCCTTAAACTCCATATCATTTGAACCTTCCTGAAGCTGGGATTGGAGCTGCTGGATAGAAGGGGGGTGAGTCACAGAGACAAAGACACTGAGGTGGGGGCCCTTAAACTCCATATCATTTGAACCTTCCTGAAGCTGGGATTGGAGGTGCTGGATAGAAGGGGGGTGAGTCAGAGAGACAAAGACACTGAGGTGGGGGCCCTTAAACTCCATATCATTTGAACCTTCCTGAAGCTGGGATTGGAGCTGCTCGATAGAAGGGGGGTGAGTCACAGAGACAAAGACACTGAGGTGGGGGCCCTTAAACTCCATATCATTAGAACCTTCCTGAAGCTGGGATTGGAGCTGCTGGATAGAAGGGGGGTGAGTCACAGAGACAAAGACACTGAGGTGGGGCCCCTTAAACTCCATATCACTTGAACCTTCCTGAAGCTGGGATTGGAGCTGCTGGATAGAAGGGGGGTGAGTCACAGAGACAAAGATACTGAGGTGGGGGCCCTTAAACTCCATATCATTTGAACCTTCCTGAAGCTGGGATTGGAGCTGCTGGATAGAAGGGGGGTGAGTCACAGAGACAAAGAAACTGAGGTGGGGGCCCTTAAACTCCATATCATTTGAACCTTCCTGAAGCTGGGATTGGAGCTGCTGGATAGAAGGGGGGTGAGTCACAGAGACAAAGACACTGAGGTGGGGGCCCTTAAACTCCATATCATTTGAACCTTCCTGAAGCTGGGATTGGAGCTGCTGGGTAGAAGGGGGGTGAGTCACAGAGACAAAGATACTGAGGTGGGGGCCCTTAAACTCCATATCATTTGAACCTTCCTGAAGCTGGGATTGGAGCTGCTGGATAGAAGGGGGGTGAGTCAGAGAGACAAAGACACTGAGGTGGGGGCCCTTAAACTCCATATCATTTGAACCTTCCTGAAGCTGGGATTGGAGCTGCTGGATAGAAGGGGGGTGAGTCACAGAGACAAAGACACTGAGGTGGGGGCCCTTAAACTCCATATCATTTGAACCTTCCTGAAGCTGGGATTGGAGGTGCTGGATAGAAGGGGGGTGAGTCAGAGAGACAAAGACACTGAGGTGGGGGCCCTTAAACTCCATATCATTTGAACCTTCCTGAAGCTGGGATTGGAGCTGCTGGATAGAAGGGGGTGAGTCACAGAGACAAAGATACTGAGGTGGGGGCCCTTAAACTCCATATCATTTGAACCTTCCTGAAGCTGGGATTGGAGCTGCTGGATAGAAGGGGGGTGAGTCACAGAGACAAAGACACTGAGGTGGGGGCCCTTAAACTCCATATCATTTGAACCTTCCTGAAGCTGGGATTGGAGCTGCTGGATAGAAGGGGGGTGAGTCACAGAGACAAAGACACTGAGGTGGGGGCCCTTAAACTCCATATCATTTGAACCTTCCTGAAGCTGGGATTGGAGCTGCTGGATAGAAGGGGGGTGAGTCACAGAGACAAAGACACTGAGGTGGGGGCCCTTAAACTTCATATCATTTGAACCTTCCTGAAGCTGGGATTGGAGCTGCTGGATAGAAGGGGGGTGAGTCACAGAGGTGGGGCCTCTTAAACGCCATATCATTTGAACCTTTCTGAAGCTAGGATTGGAGCTGCTGGATAGAAGGGGGGTGAGTCACAGAGACAAAGACACTGAGGTGGGGGCCCTTAAACTCCATATCATTTGAACCTTCCTGAAGCTGGGATTGGAGCTGCTGGATAGAAGGGGGGTGAGTCACAGAGACAAAGACACTGAGGTGGGGGCCCTTAAACTCCATATCATTTGAACCTTCCTGAAGCTGGGATTGGAGGTGCTGGATAGAAGGGGGGTGAGTCAGAGAGACAAAGACACTGAGGTGGGGGCCCTTAAACTCCATATCATTTGAACCTTCCTGAAGCTGGGATTGGAGCTGCTGGATAGAAGGGGGGTGAGTCAGAGAGACAAAGACACTGAGGTGGGGGCCCTTAAACTCCATATCATTTGAACCTTCCTGAAGCTGGGATTGGAGCTGCTGGATAGAAGGGGGGTGAGTCACAGAGACAAAGACACTGAGGTGGGGGCCCTTAAACTCCATATCATTTGAACCTTCCTGAAGCTGGGATTGGAGGTGCTGGATAGAAGGGGGGTGAGTCAGAGAGACAAAGACACTGAGGTGGGGGCCCTTAAACTCCATATCATTTGAACCTTCCTGAAGCTGGGATTGGAGCTGCTGGATAGAAGGGGGTGAGTCACAGAGACAAAGATACTGAGGTGGGGGCCCTTAAACTCCATATCATTTGAACCTTCCTGAAGCTGGGATTGGAGCTGCTGGATAGAAGGGGGGTGAGTCACAGAGACAAAGACACTGAGGTGGGGGCCCTTAAACTCCATATCATTTGAACCTTCCTGAAGCTGGGATTGGAGCTGCTGGATAGAAGGGGGGTGAGTCACAGAGACAAAGACACTGAGGTGGGGGCCCTTAAACTCCATATCATTTGAACCTTCCTGAAGCTGGGATTGGAGCTGCTGGATAGAAGGGGGGTGAGTCACAGAGACAAAGACACTGAGGTGGGGGCCCTTAAACTTCATATCATTTGAACCTTCCTGAAGCTGGGATTGGAGCTGCTGGATAGAAGGGGGGTGAGTCACAGAGGTGGGGCCTCTTAAACGCCATATCATTTGAACCTTTCTGAAGCTAGGATTGGAGCTGCTGGATAGAAGGGGGGTGAGTCACAGAGACAAAGACACTGAGGTGGGGGCCCTTAAATTCCATATCATTTGAACCTTCCTGAAGCTGGGATTGGAGGTGCTGGATAGAAGGGGGGTGAGTCAGAGAGACAAAGACACTGAGGTGGGGGCCCTTAAACTCCATATCATTTGAACCTTCCTGAAGCTGGGATTGGAGCTGCTGGATAGAAGGGGGGTGAGTCACAGAGACAAAGACACTGAGGTGGGGTCCCCTTAAACTCCATATCATTTGAACCTTCCTGAAGCTGGGATTGGAGGTGCTGGATAGAAGGGGGGTGAGTCACAGAGGTGGGGCCCCTTAAACTCCATATCATTTGAACCTTCCTGAAGCTGGGATTGGAGCTGCTGGGTAGAAGGGGGGTGAGTCACAGAGACAAAGACACTGAGGTGGGGTCCCCTTAAACTCCATATCATTTGAACCTTCCTGAAGCTGGGATTGGAGCTGCTGGATAGAAGGGGGGTGAGTCACAGAGACAAAGATACTGAGGTGAGGGCCCTTAAACTCCATATCATTTGAACCTTCCTGAAGCTGGGATTGGAGGTGCTGGATAGAAGGGGGGTGAGTCACAGAGACAAAGACACTGAGGTGGGGGCCCTTAAACTCCATATCATTTGAACCTTCCTGAAGCTGGGATTGGAGCTGCTGGATAGAAGGGGGGTGAGTCACAGAGACAAAGACACTGAGGTGGGGGCCCTTAAACTTCATATCATTTGAACCTTCCTGAAGCTGGGATTGGAGCTGCTGGATAGAAGGGGGGTGAGTCACAGAGGTGGGGCCTCTTAAACGCCATATCATTTGAACCTTTCTGAAGCTAGGATTGGAGCTGCTGGATAGAAGGGGGGTGAGTCACAGAGACAAAGACACTGAGGTGGGGGCCCTTAAATTCCATATCATTTGAACCTTCCTGAAGCTGGGATTGGAGGTGCTGGATAGAAGGGGGGTGAGTCAGAGAGACAAAGACACTGAGGTGGGGGCCCTTAAACTCCATATCATTTGAACCTTCCTGAAGCTGGGATTGGAGCTGCTGGATAGAAGGGGGGTGAGTCACAGAGACAAAGACACTGAGGTGGGGTCCCCTTAAACTCCATATCATTTGAACCTTCCTGAAGCTGGGATTGGAGGTGCTGGATAGAAGGGGGGTGAGTCACAGAGGTGGGGCCCCTTAAACTCCATATCATTTGAACCTTCCTGAAGCTGGGATTGGAGCTGCTGGGTAGAAGGGGGGTGAGTCACAGAGACAAAGACACTGAGGTGGGGTCCCCTTAAACTCCATATCATTTGAACCTTCCTGAAGCTGGGATTGGAGCTGCTGGATAGAAGGGGGGTGAGTCACAGAGACAAAGATACTGAGGTGAGGGCCCTTAAACTCCATATCATTTGAACCTTCCTGAAGCTGGGATTGGAGGTGCTGGATAGAAGGGGGGTGAGTCAGAGAGACAAAGACACTGAGGTGGGGGCCCTTAAACTCCATATCATTTGAACCTTCCTGAAGCTGGGATTGGAGCTGCTGGATACAAGGAGGGTGAGTCACAGAGACAAAGATACTGAGGTGGGTCCCCTTAAACTCCATATCATTTGAACCTTCCTGAAGCTGGGATTGGAGCTGCTGGATAGAAGGGGGGTGAGTCACAGAGGTGGGGCCCCTTAAACTACATATAATTTGAACCTTCCTGAAGCTGGGATTGGAGCTGCTGGATAGAAGGGGGGTGAGTCACAGAGACAAAGACACTGAGGTGGGGGCCCTTAAACTCCATATCATTTGAACCTTCCTGAAGCTGGGATTGGAGCTGCTGGATAGAAGGGGGGTGAGTCACAGAGAGAAAGACACTGAGGTGGGGGCCCTTAAACTCCATATCATTTGAAACTTCCTGAAGCTGGGATTGGAGCTGCTGGATAGAAGGGGGGTGAGTCACAGAGACAAAGACACTGAGGTGGGGGCCCTTTAACTCCATATCATTTGAACCTTCCTGAAGCTGGGATTGGAGCTGCTGGGTAGAAGGGGGGTGAGTCACAGAGACAAAGACACTGAGGTGGAGGCCCTTAAACTCCATATCATTTGAACCTTCCTGAAGCTGGGATTGGAGCTGCTGGATAGAATGGGGGTGAGTCACAGAGGTGGGGGCCCTTAAAATCCATATCATTTGAACCTTCCTGAAGCTGGGATTGGAGCTGCTGGATAGAAGGGGGGTGAGTCACAGAGACAAAGAAACTGAGGTGGGGGCCCTTAAACTCCATATCATTTGAAACTTCCTGAAGCTGGGATTGGAGCTGCTGGATAGAAGGGGGGTGAGTCACAGAGGTGGGGGCCCTTAAACTCCATATCATTTGAACCTTCCTGAAGCTGGGATTGGAGCTGCTGGATAGAAGGGGGGTGAGTCACAGAGACAAAGACACTGAGGTGGGGGACCTTAAACTCCATATCATTTGAACCTTCCTGAAGCTGGGATTGGAGCTGCTGGATAGAAGGGGGGTGAGTCACAGAGACAAAGACACTGTGGTGGGGGCCCTTAAACTCCATATCATTTGAAACTTCCTGAAGCTGGGATTGGAGCTGCTGGATAGAAGGGGGGTGAGTCACAGAGACAAAGACACTGAGGTGGGGGCCCTTTAACTCCATATCATTTGAACCTTCCTGAAGCTGGGATTGGAGCTGCTGGGTAGAAGGGGGGTGAGTCACAGAGACAAAGACACTGAGGTGGGGGCCCTTAAACTCCATATCATTTGAACCTTCCTGAAGCTGGGATTGGAGCTGCTGGATAGAATGGGGGTGAGTCACAGAGGTGGGGGCCCTTAAACCCCATATCATTTGAACCTTCCTGAAGCTGGGATTGGAGCTGCTGGATAGAAGTGGGGTGAGTCACAGAGACAAAGAAACTGAGGTGGGGGCCCTTAAACTCCATATCATTTGAAACTTCCTGAAGCTGGGATTGGAGCTGCTGGATAGAAGGGGGGTGAGTCAAAGAGGTGGAGGCCCTTAAACTCCATATCATTTGAACCTTCCTGAAGCTGGGATTGGAGCTGCTGGGTAGAAGGGGGGTGAGTCACAGAGACAAAGACACTGAGGTGGGGCCCCTTAAACTCCATATCATTTGAACCTTCCTGAAGCTGGGATTGGAGCTGCTGGATAGAAGGGGGGTGAGTCACAGAGACAAAGAAACTGAGGTGGGGCCCCTTAAACTCCATATCATTTGAACCTTCCTGAAGCTGGGATTGGAGCTGCTGGATAGAAGGGGGGTGAGTCACAGAGACAAAGACACTGTGGTGGGGGCCCTTAAACTCCATATCATTTGAAACTTCCTGAAGCTGGGATTGGAGCTGCTGGATAGAAGGGGGGTGAGTCACAGAGACAAAGACACTGAGGTGGGGGCCCTTTAACTCCATATCATTTGAACCTTCCTGAAGCTGGGATTGGAGCTGCTGGGTAGAAGGGGGGTGAGTCACAGAGACAAAGACACTGAGGTGGGGGCCCTTAAACTCCATATCATTTGAACCTTCCTGAAGCTGGGATTGGAGCTGCTGGATAGAAGGGGGGTGAGTCACAGAGACAAAGAAACTGAGGTGGGGGCCCTTAAACTCCATATCATTTGAAACTTCCTGAAACTGGGATTGGAGCTGCTGGATAGAAGGGGGGTGAGTCACAGAGGTGGGGGCCCTTAAACTCCATATCATTTGAACCTTCCTGAAGCTGGGATTGGAGTTGCTGTATAGAAGGGGGGTGAGTCACAGAGACAAAGATACTGAGGTGGGGGCCCTTAAACTCCATATCATTTGAACCTTCCTGAAGCTGGGATTGGAGGTGCTGGATAGAAGGGGGGTGAGTCAGAGAGACAAAGACACTGAGGTGGGGGCCCTTAAACTCCATATCATTTGAACCTTCCTGAAGCTGGGATTGGAGCTGCTGGATAGAAGGGGGGTGAGTCACAGAGACAAAGACACTGAGGTGGGGTCCCCTTAAACTCCATATCATTTGAACCTTCCTGAAGCTGGGATTGGAGCTGCTGGATAGAAGGGGGGTGAGTCACAGAGACAAAGATACTGAGGTGGGGGCCCTTAAACTCCATATCATTTGAACCTTCCTGAAGCTGGGATTGGAGCTGCTGGATAGAAGGGGGGTGAGTCAGAGAGAGAAAGACACTGAGGTGGGGGCCCTTAAACTCCATATCATTTGAACCTTCCTGAAGCTGGGATTGGAGCTGCTGGATAGAAGGGGGGTGAGTCACAGAGACAAAGACACTGAGGTGGGGGCCCTTAAACTCCATATTATTTCAACCTTCCTGAAGCTGGGATTGGAGCTGCTAGATAGAAGGGGGGTGAGTCACAGAGACAAAGACACTGAGGTGGGGGCCCTTAAACTCCATATCATTTGAAACTTCCTGAAGCTGGGATTGGAGCTGCTGGGTAGAAGGGGGGTGAGTCACAGAGACAAAGACACTGAGGTGGGGGCCCTTAAACTCCATATCATTTGAACCTTCCTGAAGCTGGGATTGGAGCTGCTGGGTAGAAGGGGGGTGAGTCACAGAGACAAAGACACTGAGGTGGGGCCCCTTTAACTCCATATCATTTGAACCTTCCTGAAGCTGGGATTGGAGCTGCTGGATAGAAGGGGGGTGAGTCACAGAGACAAAGACACTGAGGTGGGGGCCCTTAAACTCCATATCATTAGAACCTTCCTGAAGCTGGGATTGGAGCTGCTGGATAGAAGGGGGGTGAGTCACAGAGACAAAGACACTGAGGTGGGGCCCCTTAAACTCCATATCACTTGAACCTTCCTGAAGCTGGGATTGGAGCTGCTGGATAGAAGGGGGGTGAGTCACAGAGACAAAGATACTGAGGTGGGGGCCCTTAAACTCCATATCATTTGAACCTTCCTGAAGCTGGGATTGGAGCTGCTGGATAGAAGGGGGGTGAGTCACAGAGACAAAGACACTGAGGTGGGGGCCCTTAAACTCCATATCATTTGAACCTTCCTGAAGCTGGGATTGGAGCTGCTGGATAGAAGGGGGGTGAGTCACAGAGACAAAGACACTGAGGTGGGGGCCCTTAAACTCCATATCATTTGAACCTTCCTGAAGCTGGGATTGGAGCTGCTGGGTAGAAGGGGGGTGAGTCACAGAGACAAAGACACTGAGGTGGGGGCCCTTAAACTTCATATCATTTGAACCTTCCTGAAGCTGGGATTGGAGCTGCTGGATAGAAGGGGGGTGAGTCACAGAGGTGGGGCCTCTTAAACGCCATATCATTTGAACCTTTCTGAAGCTGGGATTGGAGCTGCTGGATAGAAGGGGGGTGAGTCACAGAGACAAAGACACTGAGGTGGGGGCCCTTAAACTCCATATCATTTGAACCTTCCTGAAGCTGGGATTGGAGGTGCTGGATAGAAGGGGGGTGAGTCAGAGAGACAAAGACACTGAGGTGGGGGCCCTTAAACTCCATATCATTTGAACCTTCCTGAAGCTGGGATTGGAGCTGCTGGATAGAAGGGGGGTGAGTCACAGAGACAAAGACACTGAGGTGGGGTCCCCTTAAACTCCATATCATTTGAACCTTCCTGAAGCTGGGATTGGAGGTGCTGGATAGAAGGGGGGTGAGTCACAGAGGTGGGGCCCCTTAAACTCCATATCATTTGAACCTTCCTGAAGCTGGGATTGGAGCTGCTGGGTAGAAGGGGGGTGAGTCACAGAGACAAAGACACTGAGGTGGGGGCCCTTAAACTCCAAATCATTTGAACCTTCCTGAAGCTGGGATTGGAGCTGCTGGATAGAATGGGGGTGAGTCACAGAGGTGGGGGCCCTTAAACTCCATATCATTTGAACCTTCCTGAAGCTGGGATTGGAGCTGCTGGATAGAAGGGGGGTGAGTCACAGAGACAAAGAAACTGAGGTGGGGGCCCTTAAACTCCATATCATTTGAAACTTCCTTAAACTGGGATTGGAGCTGCTGGATAGAAGGGGGGTGAGTCACAGAGGTGGGGGCCCTTAAACTCCATATCATTTGAACCTTCCTGAAGCTGGGATTGGAGCTGCTGTATAGAAGGGGGGTGAGTCACAGAGACAAAGACACTGAGGTGGGGGCCCTTAAACTCCATATCATTTGAAACTTCCTGAAGCTGGGATTGGAGCTGCTGGATAGAAGGGGGGTGAGTCAGAGAGACAAAGACACTGAGGTGGGGGCCCTTAAACTCCATATCATTTGAACCTTCCTGAAGCTGGGATTGGAGCTGCTGGATAGAAGGGGGGTGAGTCACAGAGACAAAGAAACTGAGGTGGGGCCCCTTAAACTCCATATCATTTGAACCTTCCTGAAGCTGGGATTGGAGCTGCTGGATAGAAGGGGGGTGAGTCACAGAGACAAAGACACTGTGGTGGGGGCCCTTAAACTCCATATCATTTGAAACTTCCTGAAGCTGGGATTGGAGCTGCTGGATAGAAGGGGGGTGAGTCACAGAGACAAAGACACTGAGGTGGGGGCCCTTTAACTCCATATCATTTGAACCTTCCTGAAGCTGGGATTGGAGCTGCTGGGTAGAAGGGGGGTGAGTCACAGAGACAAAGACACTGAGGTGGGGGCCCTTAAACTCCATATCATTTGAACCTTCCTGAAGCTGGGATTGGAGCTGCTGGATAGAAGGGGGGTGAGTCACAGAGACAAAGAAACTGAGGTGGGGGCCCTTAAACTCCATATCATTTGAAACTTCCTGAAACTGGGATTGGAGCTGCTGGATAGAAGGGGGGTGAGTCACAGAGGTGGGGGCCCTTAAACTCCATATCATTTGAACCTTCCTGAAGCTGGGATTGGAGTTGCTGTATAGAAGGGGGGTGAGTCACAGAGACAAAGATACTGAGGTGGGGGCCCTTAAACTCCATATCATTTGAACCTTCCTGAAGCTGGGATTGGAGGTGCTGGATAGAAGGGGGGTGAGTCAGAGAGACAAAGACACTGAGGTGGGGGCCCTTAAACTCCATATCATTTGAACCTTCCTGAAGCTGGGATTGGAGCTGCTGGATAGAAGGGGGGTGAGTCACAGAGACAAAGACACTGAGGTGGGGTCCCCTTAAACTCCATATCATTTGAACCTTCCTGAAGCTGGGATTGGAGCTGCTGGATAGAAGGGGGGTGAGTCACAGAGACAAAGATACTGAGGTGGGGGCCCTTAAACTCCATATCATTTGAACCTTCCTGAAGCTGGGATTGGAGCTGCTGGATAGAAGGGGGGTGAGTCAGAGAGAGAAAGACACTGAGGTGGGGGCCCTTAAACTCCATATCATTTGAACCTTCCTGAAGCTGGGATTGGAGCTGCTGGATAGAAGGGGGGTGAGTCACAGAGACAAAGACACTGAGGTGGGGGCCCTTAAACTCCATATTATTTCAACCTTCCTGAAGCTGGGATTGGAGCTGCTAGATAGAAGGGGGGTGAGTCACAGAGACAAAGACACTGAGGTGGGGGCCCTTAAACTCCATATCATTTGAAACTTCCTGAAGCTGGGATTGGAGCTGCTGGGTAGAAGGGGGGGTGAGTCACAGAGACAAAGACACTGAGGTGGGGGCCCTTAAACTCCATATCATTTGAACCTTCCTGAAGCTGGGATTGGAGCTGCTGGGTAGAAGGGGGGTGAGTCACAGAGACAAAGACACTGAGGTGGGGCCCCTTTAACTCCATATCATTTGAACCTTCCTGAAGCTGGGATTGGAGCTGCTGGATAGAAGGGGGGTGAGTCACAGAGACAAAGACACTGAGGTGGGGGCCCTTAAACTCCATATCATTAGAACCTTCCTGAAGCTGGGATTGGAGCTGCTGGATAGAAGGGGGGTGAGTCACAGAGACAAAGACACTGAGGTGGGGCCCCTTAAACTCCATATCACTTGAACCTTCCTGAAGCTGGGATTGGAGCTGCTGGATAGAAGGGGGGTGAGTCACAGAGACAAAGATACTGAGGTGGGGGCCCTTAAACTCCATATCATTTGAACCTTCCTGAAGCTGGGATTGGAGCTGCTGGATAGAAGGGGGGTGAGTCACAGAGACAAAGACACTGAGGTGGGGGCCCTTAAACTCCATATCATTTGAACCTTCCTGAAGCTGGGATTGGAGCTGCTGGATAGAAGGGGGGTGAGTCACAGAGACAAAGACACTGAGGTGGGGGCCCTTAAACTCCATATCATTTGAACCTTCCTGAAGCTGGGATTGGAGCTGCTGGGTAGAAGGGGGGTGAGTCACAGAGACAAAGACACTGAGGTGGGGGCCCTTAAACTTCATATCATTTGAACCTTCCTGAAGCTGGGATTGGAGCTGCTGGATAGAAGGGGGGTGAGTCACAGAGGTGGGGCCTCTTAAACGCCATATCATTTGAACCTTTCTGAAGCTGGGATTGGAGCTGCTGGATAGAAGGGGGGTGAGTCACAGAGACAAAGACACTGAGGTGGGGGCCCTTAAACTCCATATCATTTGAACCTTCCTGAAGCTGGGATTGGAGGTGCTGGATAGAAGGGGGGTGAGTCAGAGAGACAAAGACACTGAGGTGGGGGCCCTTAAACTCCATATCATTTGAACCTTCCTGAAGCTGGGATTGGAGCTGCTGGATAGAAGGGGGGTGAGTCACAGAGACAAAGACACTGAGGTGGGGTCCCCTTAAACTCCATATCATTTGAACCTTCCTGAAGCTGGGATTGGAGGTGCTGGATAGAAGGGGGGTGAGTCACAGAGGTGGGGCCCCTTAAACTCCATATCATTTGAACCTTCCTGAAGCTGGGATTGGAGCTGCTGGGTAGAAGGGGGGTGAGTCACAGAGACAAAGACACTGAGGTGGGGGCCCTTAAACTCCAAATCATTTGAACCTTCCTGAAGCTGGGATTGGAGCTGCTGGATAGAATGGGGGTGAGTCACAGAGGTGGGGGCCCTTAAACTCCATATCATTTGAACCTTCCTGAAGCTGGGATTGGAGCTGCTGGATAGAAGGGGGGTGAGTCACAGAGACAAAGAAACTGAGGTGGGGGCCCTTAAACTCCATATCATTTGAAACTTCCTGAAACTGGGATTGGAGCTGCTGGATAGAAGGGGGGTGAGTCACAGAGGTGGGGGCCCTTAAACTCCATATCATTTGAACCTTCCTGAAGCTGGGATTGGAGCTGCTGTATAGAAGGGGGGTGAGTCACAGAGACAAAGACACTGAGGTGGGGGCCCTTAAACTCCATATCATTTGAAACTTCCTGAAGCTGGGATTGGAGCTGCTGGATAGAAGGGGGGTGAGTCAGAGAGACAAAGACACTGAGGTGGGGGCCCTTAAACTCCATATCATTTGAACCTTCCTGAAGCTGGGATTGGAGCTGCTGGATAGAAGGGGGGTGAGTCACAGAGACAAAGACACTGTGGTGGGGGCCCTTAAACTCCATTTCATTTGAAACTTCCTGAAGCTGGGATTGGAGCTGCTGGATAGAAGGGGGGTGAGTCACAGAGACAAAGACACTGAGGTGGGGGCCCTTTAACTCCATATCATTTGAACCTTCCTGAAGCTGGGATTGGAGCTGCTGGGTAGAAGGGGGGTGAGTCACAGAGACAAAGACACTGAGGTGGGGGCCCTTAAACTCCATATCATTTGAACCTTCCTGAAGCTGGGATTGGAGCTGCTGGATAGAATGGGGGTGAGTCACAGAGGTGGGGGCCCTTAAACTCCATATCATTTGAACCTTCCTGAAGCTGGGATTGGAGTTGCTGGATAGAAGGGGGGTGAGTCACAGAGACAAAGAAACTGAGGTGGGGGCCCTTAAACTCCATATCATTTGAAACTTCCTGAAGCTGGGATTGGAGCTGCTGGATAGAAGGGGGGTGAGTCACAGAGGTGGGGGCCTTTAAACTCCATATCATTTGAACCTTCCTGAAGCTGGGATTGGAGCTGCTGGATAGAAGGGGGGTGAGTCACAGAGACAAAGACACTGAGGTGGGGGACCTTAAACTCCATATCATTTGAAACTTCCTGAAGCTGGGATTGGAGCTGCTGGATAGAAGGGGGGTGAGTCACAGAGACAAAGACACTGAGGTGGGGGCCCTTAAACTCCATATCATTTGAACCTTCCTGAAGCTGGGATTGGAGCTGCTGGGTAGAAGGGGGGTGAGTCACAGAGACAAAGACACTGAGGTGGGGCCCCTTAAACTCCATATCATTTGAACCTTCCTGAAGCTGGGATTGGAGCTGCTGGATAGAAGGGGGGTGAGTCACAGAGACAAAGAAACTGAGGTGGGGCCCCTTAAACTCCATATCATTTGAACCTTCCTGAAGCTGGGATTGGAGCTGCTGGATAGAAGGGGGGTGAGTCACAGAGACAAAGACACTGAGGTGGGGGCCCTTAAACTCCATATCATTTGAACCTTCCTGAAGCTGGGATTGGAGCTGCTGGGTAGAAGGGGGGTGAATCACAGAGACAAAGACACTGAGGTGGGGGCCCTTAAACTCCATATCATTTGAACCTTCCTGAAGCTGGGATTGGAGCTGCTGGATAGAAGGGGGGTGAGTCACAGAGACAAAGACACTGAGGTGGGGGCCCTTAAACTCCATATCATTTGAACCTTCCTGAAGCTGGGATTGGAGCTGCTGGATAGAAGGGGGGTGAGTCACAGAGACAAAGACACTGAGGTGGGGGCCCTTAAACTCCATATCATTTGAACCTTCCTGAAGCTGGGATTGGAGCGGCTGGATAGAAGGGGGGTGAGTCACAGAGACAAAGACACCTAACGGCGTGCGAATCATATATCTATAAACCAAAATAGCAATAATATATTCTGGATTAGTGTGTTTGAGATTGTGATTTTATTTATTTCAAAATGACTGGCTTAGTTCAATGTAATAGCTGTTTTGCACCTGTCTTTCGCAATACTCTTTTCAAATTTGGATACTGTCCCCTTTGTAAACAAATTACTAGTCTACATAGACAGATTACCTATCTAGAATCTGTAATCTGTGCTCTCCAAGCAGAAACTAGGTGTCTACGTCAGCCATTCCACTCTATGGCGATGCCATACTATCAGCCCCCTCTGCCACAAAGATCTTGCAGGAGAAGAGCAGTCTGGACAACCGTGGGATCTGGCAGGTTGAGAGCTGTGAACCATAAACACAAAGCTTTTGCTGTGACCCAGCAAAACAGATATAGTGCCCTTGCTGACCTTAATGGGGACACTAAAGAGATAGGTCATGGTAGTTGTGATAATGATGACTCAAATAAGCAGGGGATCGTGGTCCAAAATGAAGAACTTTCTTCGGAAAGGCGAAAAGGGGAACCAGGTATCACACATCAGTAGCAGAAGAAGATCAAGGTATGTAAAAAGAGAAGTCAACTTCTGGTAGGTGATTCAATCGTAAGGGATGTAAATTTAGGAGAGGATATGGAGGTTTTAAAAGAGGTCAGGTGTCTGCCGGGTGCTACTGCCAGCAGAGACAAGAGGCGTATTCTTAAGATAGTCAAAAATGCAAGTAAGGACTGTGACGTTGATGCTATTATACATCTTGGCACTAATGATCTATCCCAGAAAGATGTACTTTCTGTGCAGAATGATTTCCAGAACTTGGGGTATGAACTTAATAGTATAGGTTGTAGGCTTATCTTTTCAGAGGTTTTACCTGTATATAAGGAACAAAAAGGGAAGGGCCAGCGTGTAGCAGAGTTTAATGTTTGGCTAAAGGAGTGGTGTAAAAGGGAAGGCTTTGGTTTTATTAGTCATGATGCCTGTAGCTGGTCCAATGAAAAACTGTGCAAAAGAGATGGGTTGCACCCATCCAAGAAAGGGACTGAGTTACTTGGCATTAAATTCACAGATTTTCTTGATAAACATTTAAACTGAAGAGCGGGGACAGAGAATTAATAGATACAGAACATTTCTGTCCCCAGCAAACTAAAATTCAGAGGGTTACAAGTGCATGTAACATAGATGTATGTGTGGGTAAGATTATCACTCCTGCTGTCAAGCAAAACCAAGCATGTAATAGTGATTGCCATACCATGTGCATGAATCACACAAGTGGCAAGAAAATAGGTGCAGTCAGGCATAACACAGGTTATGTAGACAGTAAACACAAGGTCAATCAAAATGGACTCAAGTGTCTATACACCAATGCACAGAGTATGAGGAATAAACAGGGCAAATTAGAAATTCAAGTAAAAGAGGGCAGATACGATATTATTGCCATTACAGAAACTTGGTGGGATGAAACTGACAAATGGAACATACAGCTAGAAGGATTTAAATTATTTAAAAGAAATAGACCAAATAAAAGAGGAGGTGGAGTTGCACTATATATAAGAAATAACTACGTCTCTACAGAAATAGAGCACAACAATGATGAGAACTATCTTGAATGCATTTGGGTCAATATTAAAGGTTGTGGGGGAAATGACATTGCCATAGGTCTATACTACAGGCCACCCAACCAAGCAGAGGAAGTAGATGGACTTTTTGCTAGTCAGCTAACTAAGGTATGTAGGAAGCACACCACAATAGTAATGGGAGATTTTAACTACCCTGACATCAACTGGGAAACAAACTCTGCACCAAGTGGAAGATCCAACAGGTTCCTAACAAACCTAGCAGACAACTTTGTTTTCCAAAAAGTAGAGAAGGGAACAAGGGGTTCAGCCATATTGGACTTAATTCTCACTAACAGAGAGGAAATGATAGAAGGTGTTGAAGCCATAGGAACCCTGGGGGCAAGTGACCATGCAATATTGGAATTCAACATTATGCAAACACACGTAGTAGAACAAAGTCAAACTAGAGTCTTGGACTTTAAGAAAGCTAATTTCAATAAACTTAGTGAGAGTTTGGGAAAAATTCCATGGATGAGAATCCTCAAGGGGAAAACAACTCAAGAAGCTTGGGAAAATTTGAAAAATGAGATTACAAAAGCCCAGTCTAGCACAATACCAATGAAGAAGAAAAATAACAGCTCCCAAAAGAAACCAGCATGGCTGCATAAAGAACTATCTGACAAACTGAAAGACAAAAAAGGTAAGTATAAAAAGTGGAAGGAGCGGGACATAACTAAGGCAGAATATCAGCAAATAGCCCGAGCCTGTAAAGATGAAGTGAGGAAAGCTAAGGCTCACAATGAAGAAAGGCTTGCCACAAAAGTAAAAATTAACAAAAAAAGCTTCTTCCAACATGTTAAAAACAAGAAAAAAGTTAAGGAAACAATTGGTCCATTGCTAGGAGAAAGTGGCAAGAAGGTGACAAGCAACAGGGAGAAAGCAGAACTATTTAACTCATGTTTTGCATCTGTCTTTACACAAAGGGATAAAACAGTCCAACCTATCAAAAGCAGCACCACAAAAATCAGATTAGGAACACAAATTGAAATAGGGAAGAAAATGGTAAGTGAACACCTGTCTACCCTAGACGAGTTCAAATCACCAGGACCGGATGGATTACACCCCAGGGTTCTGAAGGAACTAGCAGACGAGATCTCAGAACCACTGAATTATATCTTTCAGAGATCCTGGAACACCGGGGAACTACCAGAGGACTGGAAAAGAGCTGATGTGGTTCCCATCTTCAAAAAAGGGAAAAAATTAGATCCAGGAAGCTACAGACCTATCAGCCTGACCTCAATACCAGGAAACATTCTGGAAAAAATAATCAAGCAACGAATTTGCGAACACCTAGAAGCAAACAAAGTAATAGCCAAAAGCCAACATGGATTTGTCAAAAACAGATCATGCCAGACTAATCTTATTGCTTTCTTTGATAATGTGACAAAATTAGTGGACCAGAGGAATGCCATCGATATAGTTTACTTGGACTTCAGTAAGGCTTTTGATAAGGTAGACCATAACCTACTACTAGATAAAGTAGAAGAATGTGGGTTAGACAGCATCACCACCAGATGGATTCATAACTGGCTGACCAACTGCACTCAACGTGTAGTTCTCAATGGAACTGCATCTACATGGAGGGAAGTATGCAGTGGAGTACCCCAAGGCTCTGTTTTAGGCACAGTACTCTTCAACATCTTCATCAATGATTTGGATGAGGGAATAAATGGGGAACTCATCAAATTTGCAGATGACACCAAGCTGGCAGGAATAGCCAACACTCCAGAAGATAGGCTTAAGATATAGAAGGATCTTGACAAACTTGAACATTGGGCACTATCTAATAAAATGAAATTCAATGGTGAAAAGAGTAAGGTTCTACATTTAGGCAACAAAAACGGAATGGACAGGTACAGTATAGGTGATACCTTGCTCAGTAGTAGTAACTGTGAAAGGGATCTTGGAGTCCTAGTGGACAACCATTTAAATATGAGCCAGCAGTGTGCAGCAGCTGCCAAAAAAGCCAACACAGTCCTAGGCTGCATCAACAGAGGGATAGTATCAAGATCACGTGAAGTGTTAATACCGCTTTATAAGGCCTTGGTAAGGCCACACTTGGAATATTGCATTCAGTTCTGGTCGCCACGATGTAAAAAAGATGTGGAGACTCTAGAAAGAGTGCAGAGAAGAGCAACAAAGATGATTAGGGGACTGGAGACTAAAACATATGAAGAACGGTTGCAGGAACTGGGTATGTTTAGCTTAAGAGAAAGAAGGACTAGGGGAGACATGATAGCATTGTTCCAATATCTCAGGGGTTGCCACAAAGAAGAGGGAGTCAAACTATTCTCCAAAGCACCTGAGGGTAGAACAAGAAGCAATGGGTGGAAACTAATCAAGGAGAGAAGCAACTTAGAACTGAGGAGAAATTTCCTGACAGTTAGAACAATTAATCAGTGGAACAGCTTGCCTCCAGAAGTTGTGAATGCCCCAACACTGGAAGTCTTTAAGATGTTGGATAGCCATTTGCCTGCAACGGTATAGGGATTCCTGCCTAGGCAGGGGGTTGGACTAGAAGGCCTCCAAGGTCCCTTCCAACTCTACTATTGTATTGTATTGTATTGTATTGTATTGTATTGTATTGTAATTGTCCATTACTTCAGACTAAAGGGACCGGTGGGTGCACCTTAAAGATGAACTGAGTTACCAATTGCAGCTAACCCATTGAAGCAAGCTTCTTGAAAACCAGCGTTAGCTTAGCTTATGGGACATTGGATGTGGGAATTGCTTATTGGCTGGGCGTAATAAATTTCTTTATCGTGCTTTTGCTTTTGCTCAGAAAAGAATTGGCAGAATGGTTGATATCTATGTTGTGTCCAATGAATGTACAGCCAGTACAGACCCTGGAAGTTTAAGGGTAAGCCTTGTTGTTTTACACATATATACCTTAAACAAGGGGGGAAGGCCTAGTTCATTAGGACAATGAAATTCACAGTGATTGCCTTGTTGGATGTTTATTGGGTAGGGATGAAGCCTTTACGGGTGTTACTTAGTTTTCCTCTTACATGGCTGCAGTTCTGCTTCCATTCTGAGCCTGATAATGTATATTCACAAGTGCAGACACAGTTATCACTCATTGAAACCACTGATGATGATGCTATTTGCATCAGATCAACCTTTGAGGAAGGTGTGTCAAGGTGCAACCAAACCTATGACATTGTTACAAGACATGCTGAGCTATCCTATAAGATGGAAACCATATATGAGCAATACATAGAGCTGTATGGGAATTATACCCCTTCATATAGAAGATTTAGAATCATTGAGGAAGCCTTATTTTTCCCTTATGATGAAATCAAAGCTCCCTCGAAGCTTAGGTTTTTGTGTGGAGGTCTAGGCCTAACAGGTTTGCCTTATGTGTGGAAGGGGAGATGTGCAATTGGTTATGTTAAAATTCCTCCCCATATGAGACTGCTACAAATGAGGAAAAAGAGAAACGTGGCCGGACCTCTAAAGCCTGGAAGTCTTACACCAATAGCGCTTGAACCGAACAAGAGAGAGGGAAATGTCTTTTTGGGTGTAATGCAAATAACTTTGAATAGCTCAAAGGAGAGACTACAGTCTCTGATAGAATGACATGTTTTGTGGGAGTACCAGTGCCTGGAAAGAACCTAATAACTATACTCTTTCATACATTATCACTATTTTGGGCGTCCACACAAGCCCAATAAGTGGACTCATTAGAAAAAACTGGTGATAGAGGTGAAAACAGTATTGCCTGCTTATGATTGTATACAATACACGCCCCCTGAAGAAAGGCAGGAAAAATCGTCTATGTGCAAGTGCCCACTGATGGTTTTGCTTGCACTGACGTGGAAGGACTAGAGGCTGCAGGGTCAGGGTTATAGTTACCTAGGGATGATTTGTATTCTGTGTCTTGCATGCTTATGCATGTGTATCTTCACATGCCATAGGAGGTCCATACACTATTGGACGCTTGACTACTCATATGGTAGAAACTCATTGCAATGATAAACTGTTTTATATTATGAGAGGATGAATCAAAGTCTTTATCAAAAGAATAGAGAATCACCTAAAAAGGTAATGCCTCCACCTACACATCCTACACATCATGTACATGATGTACATGATACTCATCCTAAGCATGATACAGATGATATCACAGCAGGTACAGAACCTGTGGATGGAACTCATGCACATGAACATCTAGTTCATGCACCTGATGGTGGAAGGGAACATGAACATGTGGAACCACCTATAGGGGGACAAGAGCCACATATTGTTATATATCCAGGTGCGCATCCTGTAAGATGGTCTATAACACCAGTGAATATTACCAAAAATGTGGTATAGGGGGATGAGATGCATGCTTATGCTTGGCCATCACGCTTGTGCCTTGGATGAGAGTGCATCAATGAACCTTCATCAGCGATAGCTGCTTTAGCTGATGAGATGGGTGTGTGACCAGACCAGAGTGACAATTGATTAGGACTTTGAGAAACTTTGTTGTGTAAGTCGGAGGTTGTTTCAATTTCTTGAAACAGCTAAATTCAGCTAAGCCGGATGCTTTGCACAATATAACTACACATTGAACACATGTCACTGAAAGCTCTGCTTTTAGGAGTGTTTGGAATCTTATGACTTCCTGGTTGCCAGACTTTTTCTTGGTGAAAGGAAGTGTTTGTGAGAGTTATGCCTCAAGGTGTCAGATGTGCTCATTTATACTTAGAATGTATTAAATGTAGCCAGTGCTGTTTGCTTTGCTTTAGAGGATCTAAGTGCTCCAAGAAGAAGAAATTAAGTAAAGGGGGGGGGGGGGCAGAACTATGATGCGGGAGATTGAAATTTGAATTAATTCACCTAGAGTTACCCAAATAACTGTCCTTATTGGAGAGAGGGTGAATTGAGAGAATAAGGTTAAAAATCTGGATTATTTGGGTAAATAGGATGAGGTTATTTGAGGAACCTGATAGACTCCATCTTTAATATCTGACCAGCAAGCAAGCTTTTCTGGAAAATCACAGCTTGGAGCATAATCAGAAGGTGACAGTGACCTGGTCAGAAATAGCCTGATCCCTCCCTTTGTAACAGGAAGTAACAGGACATGTTTTGCAGGAAGCCGGTAATGATCTTATTGTTTAGTTCTGGGAAAGTGGGGTCCTTTTGGGGCTTCTGAACACGCATGCTTTCGGAACATTTGGGGAATTTCCATGTACTTTTCATATTGTATTTTGTGCACACAACTGTATTTTTTGTATCCAGGTTATGACGCATATGATATGTCATTTTGTGTATTTAAGGTGCGCCTATGCACCTTGTAGGTATTCTCATTTGGATGGGAATCCACTTGCGCAAGTGACATAGAATAAAATGCTTTCTGTTGACCATAACCTCCTTGCCATTTCTTTGGTATGTAGAATTATATCTGGGATATTTTTCTCACACTGGCATATGCAGTCTACTTTCCTTTAAGCTCTCAGAGCAGAGAGATACAGATGTTACATTACTTCATGTCCCTCCGTACAGAATTTTACACGACTTCCCCATTCTGAAACCACTTCCCCATATTCCTTCCTGGAATCACCGAGTGCTGGGACCTGAATAGCTCCTAAAGATTCCGGTTCTTCTCGGAACCGTGTGGAGTGTTGCCGCGAAATACAACACGTGTTCCCGAGAAAAACCGCTCCACATGGCGACTCCTTAAATGCTACTCTCCAGGTGATCCTCATGAGGAGGGGCAGGGCGCCCTCCTCCTGAGTAGTCGGATTGCCCTGCACTGACTCTGCCTCCTCTCCATTCTCTGCACTCGGGGACTGGGTGGAGAAAGCATTTGCTTGTCTCCAGAGCTCCTCTGCTCTGCTGCCTGCCCTTTCCATCTCCTCCCCACTTCCTCAGTCCACCTGCGCCCTTTCTTCCTCCCTGCCTACTCTTCCAAGGCCCAAGGGACCTGGGACTGCCTCGTCCTCATCCCCAGGTCGTTCTTTATGGGCCATAGGGGCTGCACCCAACCCCTCCATCAGCCCCAACTCCATCTCTTCCTCCTCCTCAAACCCAGGCTCTGACAGGGCCACGACACCATCTCTCCATAAGCAACTCTAGGCAGCTTATAATCATTCAATTAAAATGCAGTATAAAACATTAAAAAATAAATAGGGATGTTAAATTTAAATTTAAAATTCAGTTAAAGTAGAGGTGTCAAACTCAATTTCATTGAGGGCTGCATCATTGTTGTGTTTGACCTCAGGGGGCTGGGGTGGGTGTGGCCAGGGTGGGTATGGCCAGCATGACATCACTTGTGTTGGGGGGGGCACCTGTGGTGTCCCGAGCACTCTGCCAGTGAAAATGGGCTCCCGTGCTCTGTTTTTGTCTGCGACGGCCTCCTACTATCCTCTGCCAGCAAAAATGGAGCTCGGGAGGGTTGTGTGCGGCCCTCATGAGCTCCATTTTCGCTGGCAGAGGCACCACAGGTCAGTCCTTTGCTATTTCCAGGGCAGCCCCACGGGCCAGATCTAAGCACCATGTCGTTCAGATCCGGCCCCCGGCCCTTGAGTTTGACACCCCTGAGTTAAAGTAAAGTTGACCAGGATGGAGAGGCAGGGAGCAAGGGGGGGGGAGTAATATTTAGAAAGAAAACCTTGAGTATCTTAAAACATTCCAAGTGTGCTGCTTCTATCATGAAAAGGCTCACCAAGAACTGACAACCTTGGTAGAGTAGGTTACTTTATCTTGATAATGCAAAGAGAAAACTCCACTTTTTAAATCTGGCCATAACCCCATCCACAAAAGGAAGGGCAAAGTTTTATTCCAAGAATTCCTCTAAATTCAACACTATCTAAATCAATGGTCTGGGGGGGGCTGCAATGTCATCAGAGGAGCTTGAAGAAATGTTATAATTTAAATCTTATGTCTTGGGGGTCTGTGGCCTTTGTCTGTGGCCACAAAAAGTATTTAAAGGGGGTCTGTGTTGAAGAAAAGATTGAGAACCACTGGTCTAAACTAACAGTTCCCCAAATCTGGGCTCCCCTACAACCCCCATAATACAAAGCAGCACATCTCTGACTGTGACAATCGGAACTACAGGAAACCACATCTTCCAGGTTAAGGAAAATTGTCATAACTTTTCCTGTCTGAGCTAAACATTGGAATGTGGACATTTTATGTCCAAAGCACGTACAGGTAGTCCTCGGCTTACAACAATTTGGTTAGAGATTGTTCAAAGTTATAATGGCACTGAAAAAAGTGACTTATGACCATTTTTCACACATATAAACATTGGAACTTCCCCATGGTAACATAATCAAAATTCAGGCACTTGGCATTTATGACGATAGCAGTACTGTCATATCAATATTTATGATGGTTGCAGTGTTCCAGGGTCATGTGATCGGCACAAGAAGCCTCCCAACCACTGCCTCTTTGCCAGCCGGATCCAAGCCGGCAGCAGCGGCTGCAGGCTTCTTGCGCTGCAAACTACCGACCTCCGCTTCTCGAATGCGCCGAAAAAGAGCTTCAGTTCAGTCCCGCCACCGTCACCGGCCGCCCTGTTCTTCTGGCGCAGCAGGCAGTGGGGTGCGCATGTGCGGCTGGCATTGAGCAGGCAGGCAGGTGGGGCGAGCGAGTGGCAAGCGGGTGGGCGGGGTGAGCGAGCAGCAAGCGGGCGAGCGCACGGCCAGACAGAGATGGTATTTACTGGTTCAGTGAACCAGTCAATATTTCCGCTACCGGCTTGCGCGAACCGGTCCGAACATGCTGAATACCACCTCTAATGTACATATACAGTACATACATGTGCAAAAGGTATTATACAAGGCCAACACTTTTGTGCTTAAACACCCAAAACACCTTTGCAAGAGTTCATATCGGCTTCTCCTTGCCACCTACATCGTCAGCTGCTAAAGTGTAAACCACTTAGATCAGAAACTACTATTTCAACATATCTGGGATAGGATGTATCTTCCTTCCCACGGGACCTGTGACATGGGTCCTGTGGCTGGAAACAAGGAGGAGGGAGGGAGGGAGGGAGGGAGGAAGAGAGAAAAGAGCTGATCCTATAATAGGATCACCATTAACTATTTGGAAAGACAGAGATAGCAAGATAAATTGTTTCATATCTTGGGAGAATTTCAAGATGAGCTCAGGAAAAGAGTGCAAGACTTAGTTGTAAACTTTCCATGTGGCAGGACAAAGTTAAGAGTAATTATGGTTCCAAAGTTACAAAAGAATTGAGAATAATTGTCATAATTTAGGGTTCTCAAAAGATTTAGTCTTGACAATGTAATCTGATGAGCCGTTTCTGCAAGCTGCAAAAAGGGGGTGACGAAAAGGGATTTCTTGTTCCTAGTTTACTTATTTTTTAAAAGGATATTGCACAAAATCTACACTGACTAAATCTATCAATGGTTTTAGCTAACCCCAGACTGGTGTCCTCCAAAACCACAATTCTCTTAATTTGTAAGGGAATTCGAATGCAACAAATCTGGAGCACCCTAAACAGCTTATTCAGTGGTGGGTTTCAATTATTTTTACTACCTATTCTGTGGGTGTGGCCTATTTTGTGGGCATGGCTTGGCAATCATGTGACCGGGTGGGCGTGCCCAACTTGTAAAATGTGGTGAAACTCATTTAGCAACACTCTTGCTTAGCAACCAAAATTTTGGGCTCAATTGTGATCATAAGTTCTCTTTCCTTCTTTCTCTTTCTTTCTTTCTCTTTCTATCTTTGTCTCTCTCTTTTTTTCTCTCTCTCTCTCCCTTCCTTCCTTCCTTCCTTTCTCTTTCTTTCTCTCTCCCCCCCTTCTCTCTCACAGAGACAGAGAGAGAGAGAGAAATACAGTAGTTAGGTAGGTAGGGAGAGAGTAGTTAGGTAGGTAGGTAGGTAGATAAAGGGATAGAGAGAGAAATAGAGAGAGAGAGAGAAATACAGTAGGTAGGTAGGGAGAGAGAGTGTGTGTGTAGGTAGGTAGGTAGATAAAGGGATAGAGAGAGAGAGAAATACAATAGGTAGGTAGGGAAAGAGAGAGAGCAGTTAGGTAGGTGTTGTGGTGCAGCAGCGGCCGACTGAGTTGTTTGTGGACTCTGACAGGCTCTCAGTCAACTTTCTAGGCTCCCAGCCAAAGGGTGGCTTTATCTATGTAATTAGTCGTGGCAGACAGTCAAGCCTGGGTCTGCATATTCATTGGAATCACGGGACAGAAGAGTTTGTCTCCTGCCTTAAACAAAAGCTGAAACAATCATTACTATGGAGCAGTTGTGGGCCGAGAACGTGCAACTTTCGCAACAGGTGGCTATGTTGGTTGCCCAAGTGACACAGCTCCAAGCTCACCCTGCTCCACCCCCACCTCGGAGGAAATGCCCGGTTGCAGTGCCTGATAAATTCAATGGCAACCAAGCCATGTTTCCAGCTTTCTTGGGACAGTGCCAGATATTTATCAGCTTGAGAGCAGAGGATTTTCCTACTGACCGAGATAAGGTGGGGTTTATGATTAGCTTACTCTCCGGCTCCACAGCTCGTTGGGTGACACCATTGCTGGTCCAAGCTAGCCCTTTGCTGGATGACTTCAGGGGGTTTTGTGACCACCTCCGGTTAATGTATGAGAACCCCATTAAGACGGAGACAGCTACCCGACTTCTGAAGACTCTGAAGCAGGGCTGGGGTTCCTTGCAGAATTATATCAGTGACTTTAGGCTACTAAGCCAGGATTCGGCTTGGAATGAGGCAGCACTCATGGACACATTTTAGGATGGGTTGTCGAAAGACTTGCAGGATGAGCTGGTGCGTGTGGATAGGCCACCGAATTTCAACACGTTGGTCCACCTGTGTCTCCGGATTGATGCTCGGTTGAAGAGGCGGGGAATTTGCTGCACGTCCCAGGAGAACAGGGTGGTTCCTGCTATGCATGAGACTCCAACTCCACAGGAGGAGCCCTTAGAATTAGGTGCAGCCAAACCCCATTTGTCGTTAATGGAGAAGAACAGACGGCGCTCAGGGGGGTTGTGTTTTTATTGTGGAGAACCTGGCCACATGGCAGCCTTTTGCCCCAAGAAGAGACGAGGGGCATCAGTTACTGGACCTGCTCCCCAGCCCCAGAACAATTTGTCAGGAAACGGACCAAGCCCGATCTAGGGAAGACCTTAGATGGATCGCGCACCAATTCACAGCCATGTTCAGAGACAGTGACTTGCGGGCCTCCCCGACACCTGATCCTAACATCCTGAATAGTCCTGTCCAGTAGCCCGCAGGGGATTCCGGCGCGTGCTCTCGTCGACTCCGGGGCTACCACGAACTTCATGGATGAGGCATTTGCGACTAAGTATGCGGTCCCTCTGTGTCCAGTAGATCCTCCTATGCTTGTGGAGAACATTGACGGCCGGGTGCTTCTGTCTGGGCCTATCAAGGCTGCCACGCAACCCTTGCGCCTGGTCATCGAGGCTCATGAGGAAGCCATCCAGTTCTACGTTACCTCTGGCCTGCATTTCCCTGTGGTCTTGGGCTTGGCTTGGCTTCAGGCGCATGACCCACAGATCTACTGGTCCCAGAACCTTGCCACCTTTCCAGCCTTGCAATGTGTGGACCACACCTGTCATGTCTGTGCAGGCCAGCTGCTGAGTCCACCCGGGGTGTCCTTGCCTTCCGACATAGCAGATTTTGCAGACGTGTTCAGTGAACAAGAAGCAGACCAATTGCCACCGCACCGGCCATATGATTGTCCCATTGATTTGATTCTGGACGTGCCGCTCCCTGTGGGTCATTTGTATTCGATGTCAGACCCGGAGTTGGCCGCATTGTGGGACTTTTTGGACAAAAACCTCACTCGGGGTTTTATCACACCCTCGTCTTCGCCAGTCTGTCCCGGTCTTGTTCGTCAAAAAGAAGACTGGAGATTTGAGACACTGTTGTGACTACTGAAAATTGAATTCTATCATGGTACGCAATCAATAATCTCTGCCCCTTATTCCTGAACTGTTGGAGCGGCTCACAGAAGCTAAGGTGTTCACCAAATTGGATCTCCGTGGAGCCTATAATCTTGTCCGGATCCAACCCAGGGATGAATGGAAGATGGCATTCGGTACCAGATACGGGCATTTTGAGTACATGGTCATGCCTTTTGGGCTGACCAATGCCCCTGCCGTCTTCCAACATTTTATGAACGACATCTTCCGGGATCGTTTGGACCAGTTTGTCGTCATTTATCTCAACGACATCTTGATTTACCTGTCCTCCCGGGAGAGTCAACAGCAGCACCTACGCCTGGTCCTTCAACGGCTCAGTGAGAATCGCTTGTATGCGAAACTGGAGAAGTGTCAGTTTTGGCAGTCCACCATTGAGTTCCTGGGACATCGTATCTCTCCCGAAGGCATTGCGATGGAGCCGGGCAAGTTGGAGTCTTGGCAACCTCCTCGGAGAGTGAAGGATGTCCAGCGACTCCTCGGGTTTGCCAACTACTATCAGACCTTTATCCCCGGCTTTGCTTCCCTGACTGTGCCCCTCACTCGTCTCCTGCAGACAAAAAGTTCTGTTTCACTGGGGGGCCCCTGAGCACCAAGCGTTCCAGGCCTTGAAGCAGGCCTTCATGAAAGAGCCCATTTTAAAGCATCCTGACACCCACCGTCCGTTTGTAGTAGAGACGGATGCATCCAATATCGCTGTAGGAGCGGTGTTACTTCAGGCTCACGCCTCCGGCGGTACCCTTTTCCCTTGCGCTTATTACTCGCGGAAACTCAATTCTTCCGAGCGCAATTATACCATTTGGGAGAAGGAGTTACTGGCCATTAAGGTGGCGTTTGAGGCTTGGAGGCATCATCTAGAGGGGGGCAGGCATCAGATTGAAGTCCGGACGGACCATAGGAATTTGGAATTTCTGAAGACCACGCGGGAATTGAACCAGCGCCAGATCCGGTGGTCTCTTTTCTTTGCACGGTTCAATTTCCGCGTGACGTACATCCCCAGTGCGCACAACCAAAGGGTGGATGCCCTATCAAGGAAACCTGAGTATTCGTGTACCAAAGACCCGATTCCCCCCCGGACAGTTTTGCCCATAGAGTCCTTCTCCGTGGTTCACGAGTCTGTGGACTTACGGCCCCAGATACGGGAAGCACAGCGGCATGACGATTGGGTGGAACAACGGAAGGCAGAGGTGGGGCCTGCCTCGCCATGGACATTCACCGATGAACTTTTGCGGTACCAGGACAGACTCTATGTGCCAGCGGGACCCCTTCAGGGACTTATTCTATCTCAGTGCCATGATAATCCTGCAGCAGGGCACTTTGGCCTCTTCAAGACCTTGAACCTGGTCTCCCGTACCTTCTGGTGGCCTCGATTGCGACATGACGTACAATCTTACGTCACGTCTTGTGTACGGTGTCAGCAGGCCAAGTCAGCGACGGGAGCCCCTCCAGGGCTGCTTCAGCCATTGCCGACCCCGGAGAGACCCTGGGGGGCCATTTCTATGGACTTCCTGACGGACTTGCCTCCGTCTTCTGGATTTACCACGGTGTTCGTGGTGGTTGACATGCTGACGAAGATGGCGCATTTTATCCCGTGTCGGAAATTACCAACAGCCCGCATCACTGCCCGCATGTTTATCCAACATGTTTTCAGGCTGCACGGCCTACCTGACAGGGTCATGTTGGACAGAGGAACACAATTCACAGCCCAGTTTTGGAAAGGGCTGATGACGGCTTTGGATGTCAAGATCTGCTTGTCATCCGTGCACCATCCCGAAACTGATGGAGGGACAGAGAAAGTGATCGGGATCTTGGAACAGTGCCTGCGCTGTTTTGTGAACCAGCAGCAAAATGATTGGGCGGACTACCTGGCAATAGCATAGTTTGCGTTCAACAATTCACAGCACACATCCACACAGACGACGCCCTTCTTTGCCAATGTGGGGTATCATCCTCAGTTCTTTCCCCTCACACCCATCGAGTCCATCCGGTCTTTCATCGATCTTTTCTTGTTCCTGAATGGCCGGCTTGTCCTCTTCGCCAACCAGATCATCCCCAGCCAGAACCCCGTGCCGATGAGGCGCTGGCTGAATACGACGTTGCCAGGATTCGGGATTCCCGATGGCTGAAAGGACGGTTCCAATACCTGGTGGAATGGAAAGGCCGAGAGCCGGAGGAGGTTACCAGGGAGGATGCGACCTCTGTGCACGCCCCTGCTTTGGTGCAGGCCTTCCATGAACAATTCCCAGCTAAGCTGCACCCTGAGCGTCAGACCCGGGGGAAGGGCCCTGCGGTGAGGGATAGTGTTGTGGTCCAGCAGCGGCCAGCTGAGTTGTTGGTGGACTCTGACAGCTCAGACCATTATGGGACTTCTCTGGAGGATGAGGAAGACTCTGCAGGGTGTTTGGAGTCAGAGTAGGAACTAGAGAAGCCTGTTGGCCACCAGGTGGCATCTGAGTCAGGGAGCAGTGAGGAGGAACAGAGGGAGGTTGTCCCTGATGTCCGTAGACGTCAAATTGATAGGAGGCAGGAACAGCTGTGGAGAAGACGTCATATAAGTTAGTAGGGACAGCTGGTTAAGGGTGTGGCCCCTCCCAAAGAGTTTATAAGTGGAGCGAAGAGAAGGGACTCTTTGCAGGAGACAACAGTCCATATTCGAGCCATTGCAAAAGCCTTCTGTAAGTGTTATCTTGTGTTTGTGAAGAGAACTTTCTAGGCTCCCAGCCAAGGGGTGGCTTTATCTATGTAATTAGTTGTGGCAGACAGCCAAGCCTGGGTCTGCATATTCATTGGAATCACGGGACAGAACAGGTAGGTAGGTAGATAAAGGGCTAGAGAGAGAGAGAAATAGAGAGAGAGAAATACAGTAGGTAGGTAGGGAGAGAGAGAGTGTGTGTAGTTAGGTAGGTAGAGGGATAGAGAGAGAGAAATAGAGAGAGAGAGGAAAAAAAACAGTAGATAAGTAGGTGTTTCTGCTGCCACAGCACTTGATCAATGTAATTCTCATCAATCAGTTAAAGAGCTTTCCAAAAAGGGGAAAAAAAATTTGCACTCTGAAAAACCTCACAAAAACTGGCCCGTTTTTTTTTTCCAAAAAAAGGCATGAATAGCCTTGTGGGGGCTTGCAGAGTGCTCCTGGGGGGTGGGGGGGGGACCAAAAACAAGCAAGAAACGGCCCATTTTTGAAAACAGGCCCATTTTTTGTCAAAAAAATTGCATGCATAACCTTATGGAGGCTTATAGAGTGCTGCTGGTGGCTGGGGGGGGGGGGGAGAAACAGCCAATTTTTCGCTCATTTCTGCCCTCCCCAGCCCCCAGGAGCTCTCTGAAAGCCTCCATAAGGCTATGCACAGCCATTTTGGTGAAGGGGCGGGGCTTCGGGAGGAATAAAATGCTGTATTTGGTGTATAAGACGCACCCAGATTTTCAGCCTCTTTTTTGAGGAAAAAAGGTGCATCTTATACTCCGAAAAATACGGCATTTTCCAAAGCACCTGAAGGCCAGACAAGGAATAATGGATAGAAGCTGATCAAGGAGAGATTCAACCTAGAAATAAGAAGAAATTTCCTGACAGTGAGAACAATCAACCAATGGAACATCTTGGCTTCAGAAGTTGTGGGTGTTTCATCCCTGGAAGCTTTCAAGAAGAGATTGGACTACTATCTGTCAGAAATGGTGTAGGGTCTCCTGCTTGGAGGGGGGTGGGTTTGAACTAGATGACCTACAAGGTCCCTTCCAACTCTCTTATTCTGTAATTCTATAATTCTGTAACCACAAATTACAGTTGTGCAGGACACAGTGCTGGCCAAAATCAAGCAAAAGTCCCCTACAAACAATGGCTAATAGTTAGAACAACTAGTAAAATCCCCACATGCAAAGGCAGTGTACCTTATAGAATTGCCTAAGGACAAATAATAGATGAGTAACATTTACATGTTCTACCTTTAAGCTTCTTAGAAGTTTTGGGTTAGTCATCATAAAGTGGAATAAAATATGGATTAAAAATATAAGAATGAAGACGTGGCATAAAAGGGACAGTTGGAAACTTGCTTAAAGGGACAGGGAAATGTCATCAGTCTTCAACCACAACATGTTCCAGCAAATGTCCCTATGTCAAAAGTCCAAAACCACAAGGTTCAATTAAAGTTCGTTAATGGCACGTAGTCCATACCTGTAACAAAAGGAGAAGTAAGACCCCCATCTCCTTATAGGGCTTTTTCCTCAAGGTAACCAATAAGAAATGAGTTAAGTGTTTCCGTGTTACACTGTCTTTGAGAATGTATAAGAATGCATGCTTCGATAATAAAGATTGTTCAAAATTTCCAATGCTAGCTATGTGCTTGCTTTCTGAACCTGGCTGCCAAATAAACTTTTCCTGTATCCTGAGAAGTCTAAGCCTGTCATTTTCTGCAACAATCAACTAGAAAAAGAATGCTAGATCAGATCAATGCTTAGCTTAAGTCATGTTTTTACCCCACCCTTGAGTCTTTGTTTTGCATTCTTGGGCCACAACCCGAAGAAGTAGCACTGCCAAACCAACCCCAGGGATCTGGTACAGGCTGCTCCCTGGAGATCTCCACCCTTGTAAGGCTAAAATAATCAATAGCATCTGTAAGTCAATTTTCCTGGGAAGTGAGTTTAGGCAAGCACGCAAACACACACGCCTGCACTTGACTCAACAGCTTTCATGGCTCAGGGATCTATCTGAACCTTAGCTTTTTGCTGGAAAAATTAGATTTGCAAAAGAAGTTCCTGCAATTAACTTGCAGTTACTGGATTTCTACCTTAGCATTGCCCTTGCTCCCTCCTGTCTCCCCCCACCCCCTTCTTTAGGATCAACTCCAAGAACTCTCAGACTCCTTTTGGCCACACTGGCTGAAATTCTAAAAATTTAGGCCATCCCCATGCAATCGGGAGATGTAAATTGTTTCTGAAGGATGGAATAAGTGGGATGAGAAGGCTGCATGTCCACCATTATCCAGCATGCCTGAGAGCTCCCTCTTCCCAGAATCCTTTGCAATATGCACAGATTCTTTAGCAGATGGGCTGGCATTGCCTTGACAAATAAAACAATGTAGAAGTGCAAGCTTAGGCCTTCTCAGATGTTTGTTCACTGAAGCCCATGGAATCCAAACTAAGGCTCCCATAGCAACCTTGCTGGGAGAAGGCAGGACACTGCTACAATCAAACAACTCTATGACCATGCTTCCCTGTACAACCTTGCCCCAAATCTGGCAAACTTGCCTTCTTTGCCATCTTGTAGGAATAATCCTTCACTTGTCAGCAAGGGGGAGGGGGGCATAATTCAAAGTTGAAAAAGTCTAGATAAAAACATATTTGTGTGCTTCTTTGCTGAGTTAGGTACCTCAACTCCTGAAGGAGGGCTGGCTGGCAATTGGAGTTGTGTGTCGGAGGATGCAATGCAGGAAAGCTAAGCCAGCAAGCTAGCGATTCCACTGGTATTATTACTGCACTGCACTGGGCTGCCAAATACCGTATAATGAGGTTCAATATTTAACTGGGCTGAACTATAGATTTACGACGGGAGAAAGCCAAAGGGGTTGGTTCCAAGTCTTTTATGGGTGGGAAATAACATATTTAGCTGTCCCTAAACACCACATTTCACTTCTTACTTTATTACAGAGCCCCTGATTATGATCTTGTACATGCGAACAAACTAACTTAACTACTAACATGGGCAACCTCTTGCCCACACCCTCTTATTTTTCTTGGCGACCTCAATCTACCTCATTAATTGGACCCTAAACAAATGTACAACAGAACGAAGACATACAACCATGTACAATGCCGTTACTAATCTGGGATTAGATCAACTAGTTACAAACAACACTAAACTCAACAACTGCCTAGATCTCATCTTCTGCAATAGTTTAAACTCAATCTATGGTCTACAAATAAATGAACCCTTTTCTAACAGTGACCACAGCATGATTGGCTTTTGTCTCAATTTATGTCCTTACAAAGATGATAATAATGACAGAATCCCAAAGTATAACTTTAGAAAAGCCAACTATGATCTCATAACTGATGAACTCTCATCCCTTCATTGGCAAACTGTTCACTGGCTGTAACACAGCCGAAGACCATTATAACATTTTTTGCACAAAATCAAAAGAATCATCAAACTATATGTACCTCTAATAAACACCAAAACCAGGAAAAACAAATTACCAATAACAATAAGGAAGCTTCAGTGAAAAAAAAACCACCCTCTTTGGCACAAAAACAAAACTGGCTACGTAGCTAACTTCAAAAGTCGCTACAAAACCTTATGCCGACAGATAAAGGCAGAATGCATCAGTTATCACAGCAAACAAGAGCAAAACCTACTACGCACGAAATCCACCGAAGCCTTCTATAATTTTGTAAACAACAAACTTAAAGACTCAAGATCCATCCCACCACTAAAAGGGCCAAATGGGAAATGCTGTAATGATGAAACCACTAAGGCCAACCTCTTCAACACATTCTTCGATTCAGTCTTTGTAAACAGCAACGGCTCATGCCCCACATTTCCCAATTGTACCACAACAAATTACAACCATCAACTTACTTGTCGATTTTATAGAAGATGCCGTTGAAAAGGCACTGCACAACCTAAAACCATCTCTATCTATTGGCCCTGATGGATTATGTGCCTACTTCTTAAAACAGATCTCAACCACCATAGCAGAACCTCTTAGCATAATCTGTGAAATATCCTTCAGAACCAGCTCCTTGCCTAATTTATGGTCACTAGCCATGGTCATTCCTATCTTCAAAAAGGGTGACCCCAGCCTAGTTGAAAATTACAGACCAATCTCATTATGTTGCGTCACCTGCAAAGTCATGGAATCAATCATAAACCACACCATTACCCTCTACTTAGAGACAAACAACCTAAGAAGCAGTTTGGCTTCAGAAAAAAATCTGTCCTGCAATCTGCAACTCTTACACTGCAAAAACATATGGACTTCACAACTCAACCAGGGTAAAGCAATAGACGCAATTTATACAGACTTCTGTAAAGTCTTTGATTCAGTAGTACACGACAAACTAGTAGTCAAAATAGGAAACGCCCTATCAAACCCTGTAACTGTTAACAGCGGTGCCCCCCAAGGTAGCGTTTTAGGAACCACACTCTTTATACTTTACATAAATGACCTTTGCGATCATATTATAAGCAACGTCGTTCTCTTTGCTGATGATGTAAAACTATTCAACACCACCGAAAATGCTGCTACCCTACAAAAAGACCTTGACTATGTGTCAGAATGGTCAAATAATTGGCAACTCCAAATCTCAACCAACAAATGCTCTGTCTTACACATTGGCAAAAAAAATCAGAACACAAAATACAAGCTGGGAGGATATGACCTTGTAGATGACCCCCAAACTGTAAAGGACCTTGGAGTACGCATCTCAAATGATCTAAGTGCCAGAGCTCACTGTAACAGCATTTCCAAAAAGGCATTAAGAGTTGTTAACCTAACCTTGCGTAGCTTTTTCTCCTGTAATATTGAACTGCAAACTAGGGCATACAAAAACTTTTGCTAGATCAATTCTTGAATACAGCTCATCTGTCTGGAACCGGCACTGCATATCAGACATAAATACAATCAAACAAGTCCAGAGATATTTCACGAGAAGAGTCCTCCACCCCTCTGCTCACAACAGAATCCCTTATGCCACCACACTTGAAATTTTGGGATTTGACAATTTAAAACTTCGCCGTCTTCGGTCTGACCTAAGTGCAGTACATAAAATTATCTGCTACAATGTCCTACCTGGCAATGAATACTTCAGCTTCAACCACAATAACACAAAAGCTCACAATAGATACAAACTTATGGTAAACCGCTCCAAACTTGATTGCAAAAAATACGACTTCAGTAACAGAGTGGTCAGTGCCTGGAATGTATTACCTGACACTGTGGTTTCTTCCTCAAACCCCCAAAACTTTAACCTTAGACTGGCTACTGTTGACCTCACCCCATTCCTAAGAGGTCTGTTAGGGGCATGCATAAATGCACCAGCGTGCCTACCATCCCTGTCCTAATGTTTCTTTTTATTCTCATCCATTTCATGTATTCATAATCATGTCTATACTTATATCTGTTATCTAATTCATGCTTGATGAAATAAAACAAATAAATAAATAAATATCCAGGCCCTGAAAGAGTGAGATCGGGATACTGGCTCTGTGGGATGGATGGCGTCCGAAAATCACTGCTGCCACTTATTTTCTCATCCTGTGAAATACAGGAGCCATGCAAGGACACAGGACCGGCTAAAGCTGCGGGACGGGCGGGGAAGCCTCCCGATGCCCCGCGCAATTCCTGAGTTCTCTGGGTGGGCAGAAGCGCAGATGGCGGCCAGGGCAATCGCGGGGACGACCCTGCAAGGAGAGCACGGAGATCGGAGGGCATGGAGCCCGGAAGCGGAGGGGTGAGAAGGTAGGGGAAGCAAGCATGGGGTCGGAGGACAATCTGCCGCATCTCACCGTGGGTATAGATGTTGCCCAGCTCGTTGTGCAAGTAGAAGAGGCTTCGGAGACAGCCGGACCCGGAGCTTACCGGCCGGTAGCCCGTTAGCACGAAGCGGTTAAATTGTAGATGAGGGGGGGAGCTGGCCCAATCCAGGAGTCGGACTCCCCCCAGGAAAGCCATGGCCGGGCTCCCCCCCCCCCCCCGGGGTCAGCTACTACCCGGGTTCTGCATCCTTCCAGCTCTGCTTCCTCTTGCTTCTGCCGTTGCTGATGGGGCCGCTGCAGGCGGGGATTCTTCCTTGGGCTTCCCCCCCCGCCCCCCGCTCCTTTTTCCCTCCGCAGCCTAAGCTCACAATTCTGCCCCGCCCACCGACCTCATTAGCATAATAGATGCGGGTATAGCCCGCCGCCTTTGCCAGCGCTTCTTGCAGGCAACACGCCCTGCCCTTCTTCATTTGCATCCTCTTATGCAAGCCGCGCCCACTGTCCCTCGTCTCATTTGCATAATTTCTGCACCGCAGTTCTGTACGCACGGTTGTCGAAACCAGGATTCTCTCCGTTGCGTAATACTATAGGCTGTAGAGATGCAAATCACACATATTCTACTTTGAGAACCTATCAACTGTCCAGGAAAAAATTATAGCGTTCTATTGTTAGCATAACTGAAGGCCCTCCTCGCATCGGTGCCCGCTGTTAATAAGTGTCTTTTTTTGCATAAGCATTGAGACACACCCTCAGTCTCCTCCCAGGGTGGAGTGTGATTGGGCGCTGAAGATAGGCAGAAACAGACAAAAGACGCCCCCCAAAGGCTGACACCATATGATTCTAAATCCTAATTAATCGGAAATTACTGTACAGTAGTCTATTAATCCTCAAAAGTCCTACATCTTCCTGGAGGAAAACTATTTTATAGGGTCTTAACAATAATCTATTTTATATCATATTTCTGTTACAATATAGAATATACAGGTAGTCCTCGTCTTACAACCACAATTGAGCCCAAAATGTATGTTGTTGGGTTTTTTTGAAAAAAAAGTTTTTCATTTTTATTTCTCATACATACATTCACAAATATACAATTTCATAACTATTATTAATAATGTTGCAGAAAATGACAGGCTTAGACTTCTCAGGATACAAGAAAAGTTTATTTGGCAGCCAGGTTCAGAAACGTTAGCCCATGGCTAACGTGAATTTCTGAACCCCGTTCATTATCGAAGCACGCATTCTTATACATTCTCAAAGACAGTGTAACACAGAAACACTTAACTCATTTCTTATTGGTTACCTTGAGGAAAAAGCCTTATAAGGAGATGGGGTCTTACTTCTCCTTTTGTTACAGGTATGGACTATGTGCCATTAACGAACTTTAATTGAACCTTGGGGTTTTGGACTTTTGACATAGGGACATTTGCTGGAACATGTTGTGGTTGAAGGCTGATGACATTTCCCTGTCCCTTTAAGCAAGCTTCTAACTGTCCCTTTTATGCCACGTCTTCATTCTTATATTTTAATCCATATTTTATTTTACTTTATTTCCCCCCTTCTAGACTCTATTAAGGCCCACAATTGAGTCTAGCCTGTTAGATTAACAATATAAGCATGCAGGATACAGAATAGCAAAAAAGCAAGGATACAAGCAATACACATTTTAGGGCTTATCTTCCAAAATCACTTAACAAGCTCATTGCCAATAACAGCCAGAGCCACAAAAGGCTCAAAATTGTCCCTCACGCAAAACTTCTCCTAACACAATTCTTTTAGCCCACTGAATCACCATGTCAGGGAGAAGGCAGGGGTTATATATAGTTTGAGGAAGGGCAATATGAGCTCTGGGCAATCCACAAAACCAAATCTTATTTGCTAAACATATCACCCACAATCCGAAAACTCCTATTTCCACGGTTCCTCAAACATAAGTGTCATCAGATGATTCGTTTTCCTCTTGATTGCAATTAATGATCTTAGCCTCAGCACCTGTCTTCCTCTGGAGGGGACAATTCCTGAGGGATGAATATGCAATACAACAAATAAGTACATTCACTAAAGCGAGAGATAGTACAGTTATGACTATGAATACTTGGCTTGCCATTTCCTGACAGGTGCTCAACCTTTTTAATACATCTTATATCTAATAAATGAAACGTCTTCCTCTTCCAAATCTTCAGCAATACGTCGAGAAGTCAGCTTCCAAGTGTGACTTCAGTAGGGCCTCTTCTGCCCCGTAATTCTGCCAATTGCCGGTAGGGCAGTTTTTAGGGGGCGTTTCTTTAAGCATAACACTAGAGGACGGGCTTCTTCCTGGTCTGCCTCCCAATACTCATCAGCAGCTGGCACAACTCGAGTCTAGTGAATCCAAAACTTGGATTCCAACACTTTTACTGCAAGTGGAGAACACATGACCACAGTATATGGGCCCTTCCATCTAGGTTTCAAATTCTTCCCTTTCCAGTGTTTTACCACACTCTGTTCCCCATCTGAATATTATGACTGGAAGTTGTTAAAAATGGTGGGGTAAGGGAGACACAATACTGTTGGATTACTTGTATTTACTTATTCAATTCTCCCACCATTTGATTCACCCATGAGGACCCCAGCTGTCCTAGGTCCCTTATATGATTTTTCAAACATCATTTCAAAAGGAGATAAATTAAGTTCTTTACATGGAGTACATCTCACAGAGCAGAGAGCTAAGGGTAAGGCATCAAAACACACCTTATCTTTTCCTTAACAGTGCAGTTCACACATTTGCTTAATTTCTTTCCTGATGCAGTTAAAAGACCTCTTTCCCTATAATCAGCAGTATTGATATGCAAAGTAAGGAAGGCATACAGAGTCAGTTCAGATGTTCACCCTTTCATTCTTTGTCCTCTCTAATGCACGGATTAAAGCCCATAATTCTGCTACTTGGGCACTAGTGCCTTTTGGGAGAGGTCCACTCTCAAAGACTTGGGCAAGGGAGACTACTGCATAGCCTGCATAATGTTCTCCCATAGTAATGAAGCTTGATCCATCAGTGAACAAGTTATAGTCTGCATATTTCAACGGCAGGTCAGTTAAGTCTGGTCTGCATGAAAACTGATTCTCAATGATTCTCATACAATTATACTCAATTTCGGGTCCTGGTATTGGCAAAAGGGTGGCAGGGTTTAGGGCATTTGTTTGCTTCAAGGTCACTTGTGGATTTTGAGTCAGGAGTGCCTGATATTTGTAAATGTCCCTTCATTTCTAAAATTCCTTGAATTGCGTGGCTAGTGTAGATATTGGTAGGCTGTCTAAAAGTTAATTTATTAGCTTCCTCCATTAGGAGAGCCATGGCGGCTAGAATTTTAGGCAATGTGGCCAGCCTTTTGCACCACAGTCCAGTTGTTTAGATAGATAAGCCACAGGTTGTTGCCAACTTCCTTTTTCTTATCAGAGCCTGAGATAATTCTGACTTTAGGGCTTTGTACGCCTGTTTCTGCTTTAAACCCCAAGCAAGGGTTCTTCTTTTCTTTTTTTTTCCACCCCCCTTCGTAGATGCGTAAGGAGGTTTGGCTAGAAGCGTGAAATTTGAAATCCTCATTCTGCAATATCCTGCTGCACCTAAGAATTCTCGCAACTCTTTCCTGTTCATGGGTTCGCAATTTGGCATACAGCTTCTTTTCACTCACATCCTATTACTCTTAAGTATTTAACTTGGGGCTTTTTGTCCCTGCCTTCCAGCTTTTTGCCTTGGGGCATGGTGCCCCTTGTCCATTAACAGATGAAGCAATTGATTGATTGGTATTTTTTTTCTTCAACAAATCTCCTTCATCTGTTCGGTTACTGAGATATTATCTACATATTGGTCTAGCACATTTCCATCTTCGCAAGGCTGGAAATTTTCTAGGTCTGAGGCAAAGGCTTCACCAAAAAGGTAGGTGAATTTTTAAATCCTTGGAGAAATCTAGTCTCCAAGAGCAAACAGCCTCTTTTGACCTGTTACTTTTCCTACTCAAAAGCAAACAGCTTTTAGTTGTCTCTATGTATTTGAGATGGTGAAGAAGGCATAGGCAAACAGGCATGGCTAGAGGCTTTACTTGTATAATTATTGGTGCATGATGATACGCATGGCCTGGTGGATTCTTGAACCACCATTGCCATATCTCATCTGGGGAAGTGCCTCATCATTAGAGCCATTTTATCTTCCTCAAAGGACAGTGTAGCTCCCATTTTGCATAGGATATCATGACCCAAAAGAGGAACTGGGCATTCAAGCATGTCTTGGGACATTCTTGTAGCCAGTGGCTTTTTTTTCCTTACACCAATTACATTGACCTCTGCTTTGGGCTTTGGAATTATTTGACAATGCAACTGTCAGCAATTCAGCTTTACTTTGCATCCTGTCATCTCTCTTTCTTTTGTCTACTTTTCACAAAGACCTTTCATGCAATTTCCATTTTATTCAATCCACACAGACCTACATGCACAAATACCCTGAAACAACACTTTCAGACCTGGGGGAGGTTCCGTCCCTTTAAATCTCCAATTTTCTTTCCTTGGGAAACATGTGGGTCATTCTCCAAGCATGGGAAAACTTAGAGAGCAGTTTAAATCCTCACTACACTACCGTTCCCCACAACTTCAAGTCCAAGCTGAGAAGCTTACTTATTTTGCCCGCTGGTCAAACATATCAAAATCAATTGAATGCCATTCAATTCTACATGTTATTAGTATAGATACACACCTAAGAATTACATCAAATTAATCAAGTCCAATTACCTAGATCAGTGATGGCGAACCTATGGCACGCGTGCCACAGGTGGCACGCGGAGCCATTTGTCAGGGCACGTGAGGCGCTGCCCTGTCAGCTGGCCAGCGTGCATGTGCGCGCTGGCCAGCTGAGTTCACCTTTTTAAAAGCCATTTTTCGCCCTCCCCAGGCTCCAGAGGCTTTATAGGAGCCTGGGGAGGGTGAAAAGAGCCTCCCCCGCCCTCTGGAGGCTTCAGGGACCGTCCGGAGGCTTCCCTGACGCCTTCGGAGCACTTAAAACGACCCTCCGAGCAAACCGGAAGTCCCAGTTTGCTCGGAGGGTCGTTTTAAGTGTTCCGAAGGCTTCAGGGACCGTCCGGAGGCTTCCCTGACGCCTTCAGAGCGCTTAAAACGACCCTCCGAGCAAACCGGAAGTCCCAGTTTGCTCGGAGGGTCGTTTTAAGCATTCCGAAGGCTTCAGGGACCGTCCGGAGGCTTCCCTGACGCCTTCAGAGCGCTTAAAACGACCCTCCGAGCAAACCGGAAGTCCCAGTTTGCTCGGAGGGTCGTTTTAAGCATTCCGAAGGCTTCAGGGACCGTCCGGAGGCTTCCCTGACGCCTTCGGAGAACTTAAAACAACCCTCCGAGCAAACCGGAAGTCCCAGTTTGCTCAGAGGGTCATTTTAAGTGTTCCGAAGGCTTCAGGGACCATCCGGAGGCTTCCCTGACACCTTTGGAGCATTTTAAACGACCCTCCGAGCAAACCGGAAGTCCCAGTTTGCTCGGAGGGTCATTTTAAGTGTTCCGAAGGCTTCAGGGACCGTCCGGAGGCTTCCCTGACACATTTGGAGCATTTAAAATGACCCTCCGAGCAAACCGGAAGTCCCAGTTTGCTCGGCGGGTCGTTTTAAGCGTTCCGAAGGCTTCAGGAACCGTCCGGAGGCTTCCCTGACGCCTTTGGGGCGCTTAAAACGACCCTCTGAGCTCGGAGGGTGGTTTTAAGCGTTCCAAAGGCTTCAGTGACCGTCTGGAGGCTTCCCTGACGCCTTCGGAGCGCTTAAAATGACCCTCCGAGCAAACCGGAAGTCACTTCCGGTTTGCTCGGAGGGTCGTTTTAAGCGTTCCGAAGGCGTCAGGGAAGCCTCCGGATGGTCCCTGAAGCCTCCAGAGGGCCTCCAGGGGGGCGGGGGAGGCTCTTTTCGCCCTCCCCAGGCTCCTATAAAGCCTCTGGAGCCTGGGGAGGGTGAAAAAAGCATGTAAAAATGGGGGCGGTCGTGCGTTGTGCGCGCATGTGCACTGGGGGGGTCGCGCATTGCATTATGGTTGCGGCACGCCCGCACATGACCCCCCTGCACTCCCCCTCCTTGTGGCACGCGAGCCAAAAAAGGTTCGCCATCGCTGACCTAGATATTCCTATTCAATAGGCTTTACCTTTTTATGACCTGCTAAATTTCTTACTTTTGCTCGAAGTTATGCCCGTTGTTCTATCTCCTTAAGCACTAGATTGTTAATACCTGTCTCTGCCCTGGGTGTTCCGTTTCTAATTTGGATCTCTAATTTTTAAAGATCCAGATGTATGGAGACTTTCATTAACACATCGTTTGCATCTGGGTGGGGCTCTTGATTCATCTGATGTCTTTTAGTACACACAAAACCAAGAGATCTCTAAATCTCACTTTCTGGGAAAATTGTGGAGACATCTATTTGTCACACAGCAATTGGGAGCCCTGTAGAAGGACTTCCAAAGGAAGTTTCCATCCTGTCTTTGGGTTGTTTTGTCACAACAGCATGTGTGCCTCTAACTACCGATCCCCGCAACAACCTCCTCGACAATTCTTCCGGCAGGTCCCCTTGCCTCCCACTCTTTCTCTGTGGTTAATAAAATTTCCATCAGACTTTTTATGTCAGCCCAAGCAGACTGGTGAGTTCAGAAAAATGGATGCAAAAAGGACATGCATCTCATCTGGATTTTCTCTATAAGCAGGAATTTGATTTTTCCAATTACATAAATCAGCCATTGAGAATGGAGCATATATCCACACCTTACGTAGCTCCCCCTCAGCTTCTGGCAATAAAATTCCCTTAGGGGCAATCTGAGTTTTTATCTCAACTGCTCCCTTGGACCAGGTTTGTGGTCCACTTGATCTGTCCCTTAGATAACCTTTTTGGTTTTCTTTCTCCTGGCCCTACCTAATGGGACCGTTTGTTCTTTCTTTTTAACAAGACAAAAAAACACTTAAACACATCATCAAGGACAACCATGCAAGTTAAAACAGACAGGAACTAAATGTTTCGTTGAGACTTTACTAAAAGTCTCTCAAAGCTTTTTTTTTCCTCCTCAACATGCATTGGAGAGGCGTTCGAGGAACGCTCCCCACCTTCCCATGTTCTATTTCTAAGACACTGTCACCGACCTGGGGTGCCGGAATACCACGGTCGCCTTCAGGAACTGCGATGACTTAACCACCCACACAAACCTAGAGCCTCATTAGGATATGCCGGTTCCATTTGGAACGGACGCTATCCCGGGCTCAGGGGGGTGATCGGGCCCCCTCTTCCACTCCTAACCGAGTGGGTCTACAATTCTTTTGATACTTGCCTGCAGGCGTCGTCTTTCTCAGCTGGCGTAATTTTTATGAACTTGTCCTGATCCTGGTCAGATTCTTGGATCGGTGGTGTCCTCCGGATGCCCAAGAGGGGTCATCGGCCCCCTTCCAGAGAAAGATCTCCGTGGCGCCTGAAGAAGGGCGAGATGGCCTCGATGGGGCACCGGTCGGTCCGTTCTGTCCTCAGCGAAATATCGCTCTAAGTCCTGCTTCCACGGTCGCCAGAATTGTTGCAGAAAATGACAGGCTTAGACTTCTCAGGATACAGGAAAAGTTTATTTGGCAGCCGGGTTCAGAAAAGTTAGCCCATGGCTAACGTTGTGAATTTCTGAACCCCGTTCATTATCGAAGCACGCATTCTTATACATTCTCAAAGACAGTGTAACACGGAAACACTTAACTCATTTCTTATTGGTTACCTTGAGGAAAAAGCCTTATAAGGAGATGGGGGTCTTACTTCTCCTTTTGTTACAGGTATGGACTACGTGCCATTAACGAACTTTAATTGAACCTTGTGGTTTTGGACTTTTGACATAGGGACATTTGCTGGAACATGTTGTGGTTGAAGGCTGATGACATTTCCCTGTCCCTTTAAGCAAGCTTCTAACTGTTCCTTTTATGCTATGTCTTCATTCTTATATTTTAATCCATATTTTATTCTACTTTAATAATATGCATTATCTTTTGAGATTTATAACAATTCATTTCTCTTCCTAAAATTAATGATATAATCGAGATTGTTTCCTACCATACGGTACACCTCTCGTTTTACAACAACCCTACTTCTTCTTCCTCCCCTTTTCTCTTTCCCTTCCTTCTCTTCTTTTCTACCTTCTTCTTTCCTCCTCTCCTTTCCCTTTGCTTCTTCCCTTTCCTCTCCCCCACTCTTCCTCTCTTCTTCCCCTTCCTACCCTCTCTCCTACTCTTACTTCCCCTCCATTTCTTCCTCACCTTTTCCCTTTCTTCTTTCCGTCTCCTTTCCTCTGTTCTCCTCTCCTCTTCCTACCTTTCCCTCTACTCCTCTCTCCATTCCCTCTTTCTGTTGTTGTGTTTACATTTTTCTTCTTCAATCTGGTGTATTTTTGGGATGGCCTTTGAGCAAACCCGGTTCTGCTTTTACATAACAATCTTAAATTCCCTCTTGCTCAATGTATTTTCCATTTTAATGATTACACATACATCATCCTTTAAATGTATATTTGTATATTAATACATTTCTGTTCCCCCCTTCCCCCCTCCTTCATTTATTAGTGTGTTGTCTGGATTTCTATTTCTTTATCCTATCTAGTTATTTGATATTTTCTTCATATTCCTTTTCTAACCAATCGTAAAATTGTCCCCATTTCTTGAAGTACACCGATTCCTCTTTATCCCTTATTCTCAATGTTAACCTATTCATTTCTGCACAGTCTAAACTTGTCTTTGTTATCTCTCCTTCTGAAGGGATTTTGTCTGCTTTCCAGTTTTGTGCAAATACAATTCTAGCTGCTGTTGTTACATGAATGATCAGATATGTGTCTTCTTTACCATATTTCTCTGGTAAAATACCCAATAAAAATGTCTCTGACTTTAACTTTATACGTCTGTGTAGCATTTTCTCTAACCATGTTCGTATTTTAAACCAATAATTCCTTGCTTCTATGCATGTCCACCACATATGATAATATGATCCTGGTAATTGGTGGCACTTCCAACATTTAGCTGATTTATCTTTAAACATTTTTGCTAATCTTTCAGGTGGCATATGCCATCTATGAAACATTTTATACAAATTTTCTTTATATGCTGTTGCCATTGTCAATTTAAACTTCCTTTCCCATAGTTGTTGCCATTTTTCTAACTCGATCGTATAACCAAAGATTTTTGCCCATGCTATCATTTTTACCTCTTCTTCCTCTAATCTAATTCGTAATAAATAGCTAAATAATTTCTTAATCATTTTTTCATCTGTTCCCATAAGTATCTTATCCAGTTCTGATCTTCCCAAATTAAAACCATACTCTCTGACATCCTTTTCATATCTTGATTGCATTTGCATTTGTGTAAACCAACCTATATCAATCCCTTGCTCTTCTAATTCTTGTTTCTGTTTTAGTTCTCCCCTTTCTGATAAAATGTCTTTGTATCTAATAATATTTCTCATGTTACTAATATTCGGATGTGTCAAAGCTTCCATTGTTGAAAGCCACATTGGAATTTTCAAATAGTGTTTTTCTTTCACTTTCTCCCACACTGTTAGTAAACCATTTCTTACATAGTGTCTCTGAAAATAACCATGTATTCTATTTTTCCCATACCATAAGAATGCATGCCAACCTAGGTGCATATCATGTCCCTCCAAAGTCAATAACCTTATATTTCTCAATAAAATCCATTATTTCATGCAAGTTAGTGCTGCCGCTTGGTAATATAATTCCCAATTTGGTAATCCAAAGCAACCTCTAGTTCTTGAGTCTTGTAGCATTTTTATATTAATTCTTGCTTTTTTCCCTTGCCATATATATTTCCAAATTATTTTGTTCAAATTTTCAAAGTATTTTTTCTCAAGTTTTATTGGTATTGTTTGAAATAGAAACAAAATTCTTGGTAATATGTTAAGCTTAATTACCACTATTCTTCCCATCAATGATAACTGCAGATTTCTCCATTTCACCAAATCTATTTCAATTTGATTTTTCAGTTTATAATAATTATCCTCCTTAATAGTTGCACACCGTGAAGTCAATTGTATACCCAAATATTTCACTCTTTTCACTATTTGAATATCTAATCCCCCCATTATTTCTCTTTTCTGTTTTTCTGTTATATTTTTCACTAGAATTTTTGTTTTATCCTTGTTAATTTTCAATCCTGCTACTTCTCCATATTCCTCTATTTGTTCAAGTAACTTTGGACCTGTTTCTACTGGATCTTCCATAATGGACACTAAATCGTCCGCAAATGCTTGTAATTTATATTCTTCTTTTTTAATTCTCATTCCTTTTATTTCTTTATTCTGTCTTAACTTTCTGTTCAAAATCTCTAATGTCAATATGAATAATAATGGAGATAATGGACACCCTTGTCTAGTTCCCTTCCTAATATCCACTTTTTCTGTCATATCACCATTTACAATCACCTTTGCAGATTGATCATTATATATAGTTTTGACCATATTTATAAACTCCTCACCAAAGTCCATCATTTGCAGTTGCATTATTGTTAGATCGGGTAAAGGAAAGGCACACTCAGGCTTAGGCAGCAACAGCTCTTTATTAACAGAAGTCAACTATGTACAATCCAGCGAAGGTTCAGTCTGACAGCAGCCCTTTTATAGGGAGCTGTCAGACCCTTCGACCAATCAGGTTGAATCTCTGTTCCCGCTGGAACAAAGGAACTTGGTGTAAACCATTGTAACTGATTCTGGTATCTAACACCCCTCCCCACTTAGATGGGATCAACCGACTTGTGACGTAGTCACGCAGGTAGGCGAGCTTTCTGGTGGCTCGCCCAGACCTGCGCAGTTCAGTTGTTGGGTGTTCTTTGGTCAGGTCGGACTGACCTGTTGACTTTGCGGCTTCACCTGGTGGAAGGTCCTGGAACTTTTCCCAGGCCGCGGCTGGAGCTTCTAGAGACGGTTTGTTCGGAGCTCGCTGCGGGCCTGCAACACTAACAGATAAGTGCCCTGGTACCTTCGGGCTTGAGTTGTCTGTGGAAGGAGTGACTTTGTGTTCCTTTTGGGTAGGGCTTTGGCTAACTCGTGCAGGAGTTACCTCTGGTTGCCTAAGATTGGAGTTGGAGAGGCGGCCACGGAGTTGGTCAACGTGCCGTCTCCAATTCCGACCGTCCTCGAGCTCTACTAGGTAAGAGCAAGGCCCAGTGATGCCTATTACTGTGGCAGGAATCCACAGAGTTCCCCCAGCATAGTTGTGGGCGTAAACTGAATCCCCTACACTAAAGGTCCTTATTTTGCTTGTCGAACCAGGGGGCGATGTAGCAGAGTAGTTTGGGTGTAGCCGGTCTAAGTGGGACCTTAGCCGGCGACCCATTAGAAGCTCGGAGGGGCTTCTCCCAGTGGTAGCACTTGGTGTGATGTGCTGCATGAGGCGGAATTGATCAACCTGTGTTTGCCAATCTCCCGGGCCCATCCTGGATAGGGCCTCTTTTGCAGATCTCACCATTCTCTCTGCCTGACCATTGGAGGCCGGATGGAATGGAGTGACCAGGGCATGTCTGATTCCCTGCGCTGCTAAGTAGGTCTCAAACTGCATGGCCGTAAATTGGGGCCCGTTGTCAGAGACCAAGACATCGGGCAGGCCGTGAGTGGAGAAAAGTCTCCGTAGTGCCTTGATGACCGCTTCTGCCATGGTAGAGGTCATGAGGACTACCTCTAGCCATTTCGAGTAGGCGTCCACAACTACCATGAAAGTCTGGCCATGAACTGGGCCAGCGAAATCTATGTGCACTCTAGACCATGGTGCTTGAGGTCGCTCCCACTCCTTAGCGGGCGCCTCTGGGGGAGCTGGTCTGGACTCCTGGCACGGTGTGCAGGTAGCCACCCATTCTTCTATCTCCCTGTCCATGTTAGGCCACCACACGTAACTCCTGACCAAAGACTTCATCCTGACAATTCCAGGATGCCCTACATGCAAAGCCTCTAATACTGCAATGCACAGTTTGGGTGGAACAACGACCCAGTCCCCCCACAGTAAACAACCATTTATTACAGACAGTTCATCATGTTGGCAGTAAAACATTTTAAATTCAGACCCGACAGGCCCCTTGGGCCACCCCCTCCACACCCAGTTCAAAACCTGTTTGAGTGTAGAGTCTTTTGCAGAGGCGTCGGCATGCCCCAATGTAGAGCCAGGTCGATGGACGAGGCGATAACTGTAGGCCATGAGGAAGATTGTCCATCTGGTCATTCGCGGAGACAAGGAAGCAGGAGTAAGCCGGTCCCCAGCCAGCAAGCCCAGTAGTGGTTTGTGATGAGTTCAAAGTCACGGCCGTAGAGGTACTTGTGGAACCTTTTAATGCCGGCGACTGCAGCCAGAGCCTCACGGTCCAGTTGGCTGTAGTTCCGCTCAGCAGCAGACAACATTCGTGAGTAATAGGTGATGGGCGCCTCAGTTCCATTGGGCATGCAGTGGCTGAGGACGGCTCTGACGCCAAACGTCGCAAGTTAGAATAAGTGGCAGGGTCTGGCTGTATTGGAACAAAGACATGTATGCTGACAGCAGTCTCTTCACCACGGCAAATGCGGCTGCTTCGGCTCGGCCCCAGGACCACTTTGCGTTCTTTCAGAGAAGCCGATGTAAAGGTTCAGCAACTATGGCTTTCTGTTTGAGAAAGACACTGTAGAAGTTAAAGAGCCCAAGGAACGCCTGCAGCTCAGTCTGATTGCGAGGTGTAGGGGCGTCCTGGATTGCCTTAATTTTTTTGTCGGTCGGGTGAATCCCAGAGCTGTCGATGAGGTACCCTAGGAATTCAACCCTTGGCACGTTAATTTGGCATTTTTCCTTTTTGAGGCGGAGGCCTTTGTCTCTGATTCTGGCCAGAACAGATCTCAATCTTTTAAATAATTGCACCTTATTTGCAGCTGATACCAAGATGTCGTCAAAATAGGGGATGACTCCTGGAATCCCCTGCAAAAGCCGTTCCATGACGCTTTGGAACTGTCCAGGGGTGATACTAACTCCGAATTGCAGGCGGTTGCATTTGAATGCACCCCTGTGCGTCACAATGGTTTGGGCCGCCGCCGTGGTGCCATCTACAGGCAATTGCTGGTATGCCTGCGCCATATCTAATTTTGCAAATACTTTTCCGGGGCCTAGTGAGTGCAGCAAATGCTGTACAATGGGTACAGGATAAGCGCTTTGCTGCAAGGCTTTATTTTTGTGCACTTGTATACCACACAGATGCGGACAGACCCGTCAGATTTGACAGGTGTCACTATAGGGGTCTCCCAGCGTGCGTGATCTACCGGCTCTAGGATTCCCTGGCCTATTAATTTGTCCAGTTCCAAATCAATTTTAGGGCGGAGAGTGAAAGGTACTATCCTGGGTTTTAGCCTGATGGGGGCTACATTGGGGTCCAAGTTAAAAGATATTGGAGTCCCCACATACTTACCTAGACCAGGTGCTGAAGACGTCCTCGAACTCCTTAAGGAATTCCTCAGTGCATTCGTCTCGTATGGCATTGATTCCGGTCACTTCTAGGCCCAGGGCTTCGAACCACTCAAGCCCCAGGAGGCTCTGCAGGTCTCTGTTGACTACCGTCACTGGTAGCTGGCTGCAGAAAGTCTTGAATTTCACCCGGAAAGTGCCCTGGCCCACGATGGGGACTCAGTTCCCCTGGTAGTCACAAAGGCGGATGTCAGGAACCCGTAGATGCTGCTTCTTAAGGCTAGGGATAGCATGCTTGAGTGCTGCCCAAGGCATTATGGTCAGGGATGACCCAGTGTCAATCTCCATTTTGCATGGAGAGTCCTCGATGAGGACTGTGACTTTCAGCGGACTTGGCCTCTTCTTCAATATTTTGAAATCTTACGTAATAATCAGCCTTGTCCATTTCCCAGGATATATTTATCCTTTCCTGATTCTTATCAGTTATTGTAAGTCTGTGATCCATCTCCTCTACTTTTTTCTCTGTTAATTCCGCTTTTTCCTCCACTTTTTGCAGTCGTTGCTCACTTTTTCCCATCATTTATTTAACCTCTTTTAATTCTTCTACTTTTCTATTTTCTCATCTACTTTACTTATTAATTCCTTAAGATCTTCATGTATAGCAGTGGTTCTCAACCTTCCTAATGCCGCAACCCTTTAATACAGTTCCTCATGTTGTGGTGACCCCCAACCATAAAATTATTTTCATTGCTACTATGTAACTGTAATTTTTCTACTGTTATGAATTGTAATGTAAATATCTGATATGCAGGATGTATTTTTATTGCTATAAATTGAACATAATTAAAGCATAGTGATTAATCACAAAAACAATATGTAATTATATATTGTGGAATATTTATTTCTAATTACAAATAAATGAAATTTTGTCTTGAAGCATGGTGTAGCACAGGGGTCGGCAATCTTAAACACTCAAAGAGCCATTTGGATCCATTTCTCACAGAAAAGAAAACACCGTGAGCCACAAAACCTGGGTGGGTGTGGCCAACTCAACATCACTCTCACCCAGTCACATGACATCCCCCCCCCAGACATGCCTACCCAGGTTTCATGGCTCAGTGTTTTCTGTGGGAATAGGGTCTCTCTCTCTTCTCTCCCCCTCCCTCTCATTTCTGTTTTTCTCTATTTTTCTTGTCCCTTTCTCTTCTTCCTTCCTTCCTTTCTTTTCCTTTCTTTCTCACTGAACATGATAGCAAATCCAAAATTAAGTTTTTTAATTGTAGGAAATTGCTTCTCTGTAATCTTTTCATAGTGAACTCTAAGTTGATAGAAGCTGGCAAGATTGTACTAACAGCAATAGGATATATATTTTGATAACTTTTGAGTTTGACAATATAATACGTTATCCAAAATTATAAATAATCTTATTTTCAGATGCATTTTTTTGCCATCTCTGTTATTTTCTTTAAAAAATATCAGACTTGCTTCCAATTTGTGCCTTCTCCAAACTGCAGTTTTCTTGGCAAGAGATCTAGCTTGACATTGCTTTTGTCATAGGTCTAAGAAAGTTAGTTTCTTTCTTTCTTTTTTTCTTTCTTTCTTTCTTTCTTTCTTTCTTTCTTTCTTTCTTTCTTTCTTTCTTTCTTTTCTCTTCCTTTCTTTCCCCCTGAGTTGTTTCCCTCTCTTTTCTCTCTCTCTCATTCTCTCCCTTCAGCTCTCTTTCGTTTCTTTCTCCCTCTCCCCCTTCTTCCTCTAATTTGTTTCCCTCTATTTTCCCTCTCTCCCATTCTCTCCTTCCAGCTCTCTTTCATTTCTCTCTCTCTCGATCTCTCTCTCTTTCTCCCCTTTTCTCTTTCATCTCTTTCTTGCGTGTGCAAGCAAAATACCCTCCTGGGCTGGGATCACGGTGGCAGGGACAGTGAGTAGCTGGCTGCACTGTGCAGGAGAGCCATGCTGCGCACGAGACTCCTCAGCGCCAGACTCAGGTCAGCGCCTAACCCTAACCCTAACCCTAACCCCTTCGTGTTGGCTCAGGAAAGAGCCAGAGCAGCCGTCTCTGGATGCAGAGAGGGAAGAGTTCCAGAGCCCTGCGCAAGGAGAGCCCTGTGCAGCGCAGGAAAACTGGAGCTCTTCCCTCCCTGCAACCAACCAGCTGCCACCGCTGCTGCTGCTGCTCCCCATTCCCCTCCTTCCTGAGCCAACATGAAGGGGACCACGGCTCGCACTGACCTGAGTCTGGTGACGAGGAGTCTCCTGCGCAGCATGGCTCCCCTGCACTGCTTACCCAGTTACTCACCTCATTGCGCAGTGGCGACAGCGGGAGGAGAGTCGTTGTCCCCTCCACCTTGATCCTGGCCCAGGAGGGTATTTTGCTTGCGTGTGCGCACGCAAGAGTTGAGCAGCTAACGGTCTCCCCTCGGATCCCGGCGGAACTAAGCAGAGCTGGCTCAGCAAAGCCAGGCGTGTGCCGGGGGGGAAGCGATGTCAGGTGGAGACTCAGCCGCCGCCGCAGCCTCTCCTCAACCATTGCCCTTCTCGCTGCCCAAGCCTCCCCCTTTGATGCAGATCAACCCCGGCGAAGGCATGTGCCCTGTAGGAGCTCCCGGGCAGGAACAGTCACTGAAAAACACCCGCATGGGAGGCCAGCTGGATTGGCCTGCTGGGAAGCCCGTCAGTCTTTGCAGGAAACCTGAGCCGCTTCTTCCCTTCGGGCCGGCTTCTCCCCAGCCTCTCTGCGGGAGGCTCCTCGGCGACCCCTGTGAAAAAGTCGTTCGACCCCCAAAGGGATCGCAACCCACAGGATGAGAACTGCTGATGTATAGCCTGTAACATGCTTTTTAGTTCAGCATTTGTTTTATCTTATTGCATTGTAATATTAGATGTTTTTTGTGTTGTAGGGCTGGGCTAGGTTGTTGATGAATATGCTGTTATTTCCTTCATCTTGTTCCTTATATTTAGTTTTGTAATTCAAATGCCAAGTGTAATTGTAATCCAAATTTGAGTCCTGAAGTCAACCAAACCAACCAAATTCAACCCCCAGACAATCAAATTTCACTTCAGATTTAGTTTCCAATTCAAATTCAAAGTCTTCAGGTTCTTGTTTGTCAGGGTGGAATTTCAGCCCTGTTCCCCTCCTGGGGTAATTGTATTTAATGAGGGATGAACCATGGTTTTTCCTTGAAGTATACTTCAAAATTAAGAAAAATAAACCCGAGATATATTCTAAGAAACACATTTTATTGTAAAGAAAATGAAAACAAAACTTACTAGCTAATGATTACATTTAGGCAGTGTTCCTGCCTACCTTCTTGGCAGGCGAACAATTTTTTTTAAAAAAAAAATGTGGACATGGGTAGTGAGCTTAGTGATACGAGATAGATCAGTCTACCGTATGTCTTAGAGTTTAAGCACAGCTGGCAAACAAAAAACGTAGTGACACCCCTTCTTTTGCCAGTTGAGTGGTACATCATCAAATAAGGCACATCTTCTTACACAGATGCTCGTGTTGAGCTGCTGGAAGCGGTTTGTTGAGCATGTCAGCAATTTGATCATGTGTAGATACATATCACAATTTAACAAAACCTTGTTTAACTAATTGCTTTATGTTTTGATAACAGATGTCAATGTGTCTGGACCTAGAACCTGTGAAATGTGACTCAGGAATATAAACCACCGATTCATTGTCTTCCATCACGGTGATTGGTCGAATCGGACGTGTCCAGATATCTGTGACCAAAGCATCAAACCATGTTAGAGAATTACATGCATCTGAAACACAAGCATATTCAGCTTCAGTAGATGAAAAAGAAACAAAATTCTGTTTTCTCACTTGCCAGTAAACAGGACATCCATTCAGGAACATCATGTAACCTGAAGTACTTTTGCGTGATTTCTTATCACTTGTCCAATCAGAATCTGCATAACAACATAATTCTGCAAAATCAGTATGTGTTGGTTCTAACAATAACTTCATATGTTTAGTGTGTTTTAGGTATTTCAATAACTTCTTAACGCATGTCCAATGAAAATGTTTTGCCTTACCTACGTGTCAAGACAAGAGATTAACACTAAGTGTAATATCGGGTCTGGTCCAACTACTAATGTACAACAGTGACCCAATGACTGAACGATAAAGTGTTTGATCCTCGAACTCAGGACTTGATTCATGTGTCAAGTTGTGAAAATCTGTTTGCATGGGTGTCTTTGTTGTGTTAGCATCCTTCAGATTGCAATGATGCAAAATTTGTTACATTTTCTCCTCTTGTGAAAGACTAAACCCCTTTTGTGTTTTGTCAATCTGAACAGCTAAGTAAGTGCAAATATGACCTAAAGATTTCAATGTGAAGTATCTCTGCAAAGCTTTAGCAAAAATCTCACTCATTTTCTTATTTGGACCAATATAAACAATATCATCAACATAAACAAGAATTATCTCATATGTATTGTTAGATCTTTTTGTGAACATGCACTCATCAGTTTCGGACTTAATAAAGCCCATTGAATTTAGTTTGTCAGTAAGACATAAGTACTACATTAAACCAGACTGTTTCAGACCATAAAGACTTTTGTTTAGAAACCAGGTATCCCCTTCTTGCTGTCAGAATCCTGGAGGACCTCTCATGTAGATCTCTTCATCTAGGTCAGGATGTAGATAAGCCGTGTCAACATCGAACTGGAAAACCTCTAAACCAAGAATAGTTGCAGTGGCTAAAGCAATTTTTACACTGTCAGTTCTGACTGTTGGTGAGTAGGTGTTTGTGTAGTCCTCAGGATAACGTTGAGCGAAACCCTGAGCTACAAGTCTGGCCTTGTACAATGACTCACCATTTGGCTTCTTCTTGATTCTGTAGATCCATCGAGTGCCAATAACTTTTTTTGTTTTCTGGAGGTTTTGCAGGTGTAAATACATTAAGTTTCTTTAAACTGTCCATTTCATCCTGCATTGCCTCATACCACTTCTCTTGCTCTGAATCAGGAAGATGCATGATTTGTGTGAACGTATCAGGAGGAAGTGTAACATTGCAAATCAAAGGCAAGGGTGTTTTTGTCAGTTGCCATGAATATCGCTGTGGAGGGATTCCCTTAGTGACCCTCTTGGAATGTCTCGGAACAACAGTCCATTCTTCTTCTGCTTCGTCCTCGTCCTCACATTCGTCGCTAGCATCAGCATCCGCGGCTCACGAAGACAGAACATCAGGGTGAGAAGAACTAGTAGATGGAATATCTGCCTGTGAATCTTGGTCATCAGGCTGCGTGGCATCTGCAACATCACCTCTAGGAAAATAAACTCCAGGATCATTGGAATGAATCCTGGACCAATCAACATCTTCCTCAAAATTAGCAGATTGTGAAATCACAATTACATGTTTAGGGTCAATAAATTTGCTCCATTTTGAATTATCATCAATACCCATGAATCTCAGTCTCTTTGCTGCTGGACCTCCTTTTCTTCTTTGAGCTAAGGGAATGTTCACCATAGCATATGAACCAAAAATGTGGAGGTTCTTGAGATCGGGCTTGTATCCATACATCATGAAGAAAGGAGTCTGATTTATTACACTGCTCCAAGTACGGTTGACAATGTAATTTGCATATTTGATAGCTTCACCCCAGTATGGGTTACTGAGGTTGGCGTCTTCTAGGAGACAACTCATCATGGTTTGTAGGACCCCTTGTCTTCGTTCTGCAACTCCGTTATGAGCCGGTGTGTACGGAGCCGATGTCTGATGAAGAATTCCATTCTTACGCATCCAGTCCTGGAAACGCTGAAACATGAATTCCGCACCACGCTCACTCTGGATTCTGGCGGTGTGAACTTGGTGTTGGGTAGAAACAAGAGCTGCAAAGTCTTTAAAGATCTGAAAGGTCTCACATCTCTCTTTCATAGCATATACATATCCATATCTAGAGTAATTATCAACAATTGTTAGAAAATATTTTTTTACCACCAAGTGTTGGCGGAAAAGGACCCGCTATGTCAGTGTGTACCAAATCAAAAATGTGTGTTGACAGGCATGTGGCACGTTTGGGAACAGCTGCTGCTTTGGATTTGGCCTTCTTGCAGACAGCACAATCCAAAAACACCTTACACCCCTTTAGATCCAAACCTTTTGCAAACTCCGGCATTTTCCTAAGGACACGGAAACTGGCATGCCCCAATCTTCTATGCCACTTGTGGATACACCTGGAATGCAAAGGTTTACCAATTAGTGAATTTTCAACATTAACAGTTTTGTGAGGATCCGCAGGCTTGCTCTGAGCAACCTGTTTCCTTGTTTTTTTTTGTTGGCCTTAGGAGCCTTTGGAGTAGCTACAGGATCTCTCACATCTCCCCCCTTTTGGACCGGGGGGCCCTGCGCACAGTCACTCACACGCTGGTGACGTCTCGTCTGGACTACTGTAATGCTCTCTACATGGGGCTCCCCTTGAGGTGCACCCGGAGACTGCAGTTGGTCCAGAATGCAGCCGCGCGGGTAATCATGGGGAGATCGAGGTTCTCCCATATAACACCTCTCCTGCGCGAGCTGCACTGGCTTCCTGTGGCCTACCGGGTGCGCTTCAAGGTGTTAGTCACCATCTTTAAAGCGCTCCATGGCATAGGGCCTAGTTATCTGCGGGATCGTGTCCTGCCCCATACATCCCTGCGGCCCATTCGCTCACACAGAGAGGGCCTTCTCCGGGTGCCGTCCTCTAGAGACTGTCAGAGGGCGGTGCCCAGGAGTAGGTCCTTCTCTGTGGCGGGTCCCACCCTTTGGAACGACCTCCCCCCAGACATCAGGACAACAACCGATCTCCGCTCCTTCCGCAGTAAACTGAAGACCCACCTGTTTCGGCTAGCCGGCCTGGCATAATCTCGACAACTGTTCCACCCCTTGGTTAATTTTAATTGTCAATGTTAGCTTTTAAACTTTTATTCTTATTGGGGTTTTAACTTCTCTGATTATTGTATTTATTTATTTTTACCTCCTCCTTTGTAGTCCGTAGACCGTTTCTTGTGTACGTCGCCCCGAGTCCCTGTGGGGAGAGGGGGCGACTAATAAGTCTGATAAAATAAATAAATAAATAAATACTGGAACATCTCTCTCTGGGCCTGTGCCCTCCTCTTTTGGATACTTGCCTGTGTTTGCGGTTTAGGCATTGGTTTTATGTAATAAACACCACCAATTAACATGGTTTCAGCAACAATATCTCCATTTTTAACTATGTAACTTGCTTTTTCGAGGTAGTGAACCTGGAATATTAACACTCTAGACAAGTGATTCTGACTAAGCAAATTACTAGTTGCTGTAGGTATATAATAAACATCACGGATGAATGCATCGAGCTCTTCAACATAAACAGTTCCTTTTCCCATGACCTTACAGGGATGAATGGAGAAAGAATAAAGTTCACGTAGTTCAGGTTCAGGCTTGTGCATCTCTGTGAAAAATTCCTTTCTGTAGGTAACATGCAACGCTGCACCACTGTCCAAGGTACACAAAAGCTGTCTGTAGTACTCTGGATGAGGTTGTGGATTGTCGGTTTAGGCCAATGTGGCGAGTGGAGCTTGTGGGTCACACCTTGGACCACGACAACCTTGTCTTCCGCCTCTACCTCTGCCTCTGGAGTCTGTTCCTCTGGGCTGGTATGTGACGGGAGCTGGAACTCGTTGGAGACAATCCCGGGTGGCATGTCCCACACGGTTACAGATGTAGCATCTTGGCATCCTTGGAACGTAGGCTCTTCCTCGGAAGGGGTGCCTCGCTGGAGCTCTTGATGCGGGTGGTCTTTGCAAATGTGGCGTGGCTAACATGAGTGCTTCTTCTTCAATTAAAAGTCTGCAAACATTGTCCTTTGTGCGTTGAGCAATAGGCACTTGGTTAATCTTTGCAATGGTATCTTTCCATTCATAATTCAATGAGTTAATGATAATGCTGATCATTTGAATATCATCAATAAAATGGCCTCTTTCTCTCAATTCTTTTCTCATTCCTTTCAGTTTGGTTAAATGTCCTCCAATTTGTTCACCAGGTTTCAATCTCGAACCATGGAACTCAGACATGAGCAAACATGAAGATTCGATTGAAACAGGCCTGTAGCAATTTTCCAATTGGACCCAAATTTGTTGGGCTGTTGCATCAGGTGGAAAAGTAACCTGCAATTCAGTATCCATGGACATCAATAATGTTGTGCAAGCCTTAGTCTCTAAGTCTCTTATTGCAGGAGTCCATGGCTGGACAGGAGGATTAAACACCACACAATGAGTACCTTCTCTGCAAAGCAAAAGTGCAACCTCACTGACCCAGGCCTTATAATTCTGTCCTGACATTTTAAATTTTGACTCACGAGTCAATGGAGCAACAGAAAATGCCTGTTGAGGAATGTGTATTTGAAATGCTGGTTGTGCAGGTAAATATACTTGTTGTTGACCCTGTGGTTGCTGTACTAGAATCTGTGGTTGCTGTACTACAGCTGCGGCTGGTGCTTGAGCTGCAATATTAACATGGCCTGCTGGAGACACAGCCATTTGCCTTTGCTGCATTAAGTATTGCTGTGCTCCATCTAAGAAGACACCAGCACCACCAGGGGGTGCTGAAGATTGGGCCTGTGGAGACACTTGTTGCATTGCAGCCTGAATATCTGAGTGAGTTAAGGACATGTTTGATAAAGTCTGGTGCAATATCTGTAATTGCTCCTGGAATTTACAATGCATGTCAGCTTTCTCTAGTAAATTACTTCTGCCAGCAGATGTTGCTGCAATTTCAATTCAATTTTCAATTTATTAGCGCTTATAGACCGCCCCCTCTCCCGAAAGGGACTCGGGGCGGTGTACAGTCCATGTCAAAGAACAAAATTAAAACAGTTAAAATTACTACATGGGGAATATATATATACAAATATAAAATGGATGGATGGATAAGAGGAGGATAAAAGATGTGCAGGACTGTATTGCTAATAAATAATTAAAATAAACAGACATTAAGATCCCAATACCCAATAAAATTAAGACTATAGAATAATACCTTTAAAAACCAGTAAAATATAAATGCCAGGAGATAGGCGTTGAAATTATGCCAGGCCAGCCAGTCGAAACAGGTGAGTCTTTAGTTTCTGCCGGAAGGAACGGAAGTTGGTGGTGGTTCTAATGTCGGGGGGGAGGTCATTCCAGAGGGTTGGGCCCATCACAGAGAAGGCCCTACTCCTTGGCGTCGCCCGCTGGCATTGCCTAGCGGACGGCACCAGGAGAAGCCCCTCTCTGTGAGAGCGAATTGGCCGCAGGGATGTATGTGGGAGGACGCGATCCCGCAGGTAACTGGGCCCTATGCCATGGAGCGCTTTAAAGATGGTGGTCAAAACCTTGAAACGCACCCGAAAGACCACAGGCAGCCAGTGCAGCTCACGCAGGAGCGGTGTCACATGGGAGTACCTGGTACTCCCCATGACCGCCCGCGCGGCTGCGTTCTGGACTAGCTGCAGTCTTCGGGCGCGTCCCAAGGGAAGCCCCATGTAGAGAGCGTTACAGTAGTCCAGGCGAGACGTCACCAGTGCATGAGTGACCGTGCGTAGGGCATCCCGGTCCAGGAGGGGGCGCAATTGGCGCACCAGGCGAACCTGGTGGAACGCCCCCCTTGCCACGGCTGCCACATGATCATCCATTGACAGCCGGGCATCTAGGAGGACGCCCAAATTGCGCGCCCGTTCCACAGGGGGCAACTGCTCGCCCCCTATGGCCAGCATTGGAATTAGCTGGCTGAACCGAGGTGCCGGTAGCCACAGCCACTCAGTCTTGGAGGGGTTGAGTTTGAGTCTGTTGTCCCCCATCCAGACCCCGACGGCTTCCAAACACCGGGACATCACTTCGACAGCCTCACTGGGGTGGTTTGGGGTTGAAACATACAGCTGAGTATCATCAGCGTAGAGGTGGTACTCAACCCCAAAACCACGGATGATCTCACCCAGCGGCTTCACATATGTGTTGAACAGGAGGGGCGAGAGGACCGACCCCTGTGGCACCCCACAAGTGAGTGACCTCAGGGTCGACCTCAGCCCCCCCGTCAACACACATTGCGACCGGTCGGAGAGGTAGGAGCCGAACCACCGTAAAACGGTGCCTCCGACTCCCATCCCCTCCAGCCGGCGCAATAGGATACCATGGTCGATGGTATCAAAAGCCGCTGAGAGATCTAATAGGACCAGGATAGAGGAGCAACCTCTATCTCTGGCCCTCCAGAGATCATCGACCAGCGCGACCAAGGCTGTCTCTGTGCTGTATCCGGGTCGGAAGCCGGACTGGCGTGGGTCTAGATATTCGGATTCGTCAAGGTGTCGCGGAAATTGCTGCGCCACCACATTCTCAACAACCTTCGCGAAAAAAGGAAGGTTGGAGACTGGACGATAATTAGCCAGCTCCATTGGGTCCAGTGAAGGCCTCTTGAGTAAGGGCCTCACCACCGCCTCTTTCAAGGCAGTTGGTAAGGATCCCTCACCCAATGAAGCGTTCGCCAGGCCCAGAAGCCAGCCTCGTGTCACCTCCCAGGATGCCAGTACCAGCCAGGAGGGACACGGGTCCATTAAACATGTGGTGGGCCGCAGCCGTCCACGCAACCTGTCCAAATCCTCGGGGGCAACAGAGTCAAACTCCTCCCAGAGTGGTCTTACAAGACTCACTGTTGACGGCTCGTCCAGGCCACTGGAGGGGGCCCATCCGCTCCGGATCTGAGCGACTTTGTCCTGCAGATATTCTCCAAACTCCTCTGCTCTACCCTGCAAGGGCGCCACCCGCGCCCTCTGTGATAGGAGAGAGCGGGTCACCCTAAACAGGGCGGCAGGGCGGTTATCCACGGACGCAATAAGAGCGGCACAATGTCTACGTTTGGCCGCTCTCAATGCCACAAGGTAGGTCCGTAAATAGGATCTTACCTGTGTTCGATCAGACTCGGAGCGTGAGGACCTCCACCTGCTCTCTAGACGTCTCCTATGGCGCTTCATCGCCCTCAGCTCCTCGGTGTACCAAGGGGCTCGGGCGGATCGCTGCCGCAGGAGAGGTCGCAAAGGCGCAACCCGGTCCAAGGCCCCAGCCACCGCCATATTCCAGGCGGCCACTAGGTCCTCCGACCGAGCGCGGGTCAGGGCTACAGGTAGCGGCCCAAGCTCTGTCTGGAACCTCTCCGGTTCCATCAGGTGCTTGGGGCGGTACCAGCTTGGACGAGCTGGCTCCGCCTCCTCGCGGTGAGGGGTAGCGACAGGGAAGTCGAGCCGGAGACATGAGTGATCTGACCATGACAGGGGAGTGATAACTAGGTCCCCTATTCCCAGATCACTCATCCACTGTTCAGATACAAAAACAAGGTCCAGTGTGTGACCACCCTCGTGTGTGGGGCCCTGAATTAGTTGGGTCAGGCCCATGGCTGTCATGGAAGCCATGAACTCCCGAGCCACCTCAGATGCTGCTCCCGTCGACGGCAGGTTGAAGTCCCCCATGACCATAAGCCTGGGGATCTCAACCGCCGTCTCTGAGATCAGCTCGAGGAGCTCGGGCAGGGCCGCTGATGTATAGCGAGGAGCCAAGTATACAATCAGCAGACCCAACTGCCTCCCTGGGCCCCATTTAACACCTAGGGACTCACAACTGGGTATCTGAGGGACAGTGAACTCTCTCGGTTCTAGACTCTCCTGAATAACTACCGCCACCCCGCCACCCTTACCCAGGGCCTGGGGCTGATGGAATGCACGGAAACCCGGTGGGCACATTTCCACGAGGGGTAAGCCACCCTCGTGGCCCAACCAGGTCTCCGTTATCCCTGCAAGGTCCAGCTCCCCCTCGGAGATCAACTCACTAATGAGGGGGGCCTTGTTGGTTACGGACCTTGCGTTGCACAGCATCAGCCGCATGCCCTGGCCCTGTAGTTCCTGACCACCCAGTCTGCGGGGGTTGGTACAAACGACCGGGCGTAGCCAACAGCTTTCAGTTTTAAGCTGCTCAGTTAATCTTTCTGGCTGCTTGGCATTTTATTTATTTATTTATTTATTTACTGCGCTTCTAGACCGCCCCCTCTCCCAAAAGGGACTCGGGGCGGTGTACAGTCCATACAAGAAATACATCATAATATAATTAAATAACTGAACAATTAAAATTGTTAAATAGGTAGATAGGTAAATATGGAGGAGGTTAAAAAGAAAGTTAAAAAGAACTGTACAGCTGAGTAAAGTATATATAAATATAATTTTAAAACCCCTAAAAATATCACGTGTACTGATATGTGTACTTTGAGAAGAAAGAATGTCATGTGACAATTGTGACGTGCACACAGCTCTCTGTTCTGATTTGCCTGACACAATATCCTTCAGGGGGGTGTCTTAGGCTTTGGAGAAGGAGCCAAGATGGCGTTTTCAGAAATCTGAAAAACAGGAGAGTCCCTCTTATCTGGCTCGAGCATAGATAAGGCCATTTTTGCCTGGGATAGCTCACGTTCATTTGATCACGATAGCCTTTTATAACTTGCTTAGAGCTTCGAGGAGAATGATAAGTTTCTCTCTCTGTGTGGGAGTAAAAATGCTCTTCCGGTTGTGAAAACTTTGGCCTTGCATCAAGTGTTTTAAATTCTAAAGGTTCTCAAAGAACTGTTTGGGAGCATGCATAAGTAGAAGGGGCCGTCACTGACCTCAGTCGTAGCACGTCGCCTTTAAGAGCAGCTTTTCTGTATTCTTCTTCTTCTTGAAACCTGTGTAAGAACATTTCCTCCATTTCTTCTCCCACAGCAATTTCTCTATCCAGTCTGGTTGCTCAAGCAAGCGGCATTTGAAGGGTTGAATGCCTATGTAAAATACTTTTCGCTTCTTCATCAGAGAGACCAGAGACATTTATATCTTTTGTGGAATGTTTTCTTATTTTTTTCTTCTTTTTCAGCATTTTAGAGGTGATTTAAATCAGCGTTCCGCAGTCGCAAAAATAATCATCTGCCTAATTAGCCTAGACTCTTATCATCAAAGTAACAACCAAGGAAAAAACCATATATCAATCCAAAATAGCCATAATTCTAACCATCCTCTGCTACCACATGTCAGGGTGGAATTTCAGCCCTGTTCCCCTCCTGGGGTAATTGTATTTAATGAGGGATGAACCATGGTTTTTCCTTGAAGTATACTTAAAATTAAGAAAAATGAACCTGAGATATATTCTAAGAAACACATTTTATTGTAAAGAAAATGAAAACAAAACTTACTAGCTAATGATTACATTTAGGCAGTGTTCCTGCCTACCTTCTTGGCAGGCGAACAAAATTTTTTTAAAAAAATGTGGACATGCATAGTGAGCTTAGTGATACGAGTCAGATCAGTCTACCATATGTCTTAGAGTTTAAGCACAGATGGCAAACAAAAAACGTAGTGACAGTCCCCGACTTACAATTCCTTTAGTGGTTGTTCAAAGTTATAACACACACACAAATAAAGTGACTTATGATTGTTTTTCCACACTTAACGACCGTTGCAGTATCCTTGTGGTCAGTAATGTGATCAAAATTCTAATGCTTGGCAACTGGCTCATATTTATGACAGTTGCCATGTCCTGTGGCCATGTGATCAGCTTTTGCAAATTTCAGACAAGCAAAGTCAATGGGGAAGCCAAATTTACTTAAGAACTGTGTTACTAACTTAACGACTGCAATGATTCATTTAACAGTGACAAGAAAGGTTGTAAAATGGGGCAAAACTCACTTAAAATGTCTCACTTAACAACATACATTTTGGGGGAGGCGTGGCCAGAGTCGCAGCGACATGACGTGTGCTTCGTGACTCCTAAGGAACGTCAATATCTCTGCCATTTTGGGGGTCCCCCTGAGGACAGAAACCATCTTGTAGGGACGGTGAAGAAAGGAGACACGAGTGGGCGCGAACAGGGAAGTTGCAAATTCCCCAAAGCGTCGGCAGTAGCCTCTGACCCAACGGCCGGGAAGACAGCCATTGTGAGCTGTCAAGAAGCTGGGGCTGTTACAAGAAGAGTGAGAAAAAAGCGAGGTGGATCATCTGGGTGAGATTGTGATTTTCTCTTGAAGTGCAGTGTTTCCTTTTATTTTTTAACGCCCTGGTTTAAAAACTTTAAAAGAAGAGAATGGCAAAAGTAGAGAGGGGAGAGATTGGACTTCTGTCTGCCTCTCCACTTCCGGTAATAGCAGCGAAAGGACAGAGGCCCCCAAATTAATGAAATATTAAACTGAATTTGAGAATTGATTTGAAAAATAGAGAGCAGATTGGACAGAGCTGGTTTTTTTGCTGTTTTTTGCTGAAATTCCTACATAGATAAACTGTGAAACTCTGAGATTTGCTTTTGGAACTTATACAGCATTTTTGGCCTCCCGAAACCCCGCTCCTTCACAAAAATGGACATGCAGAGGGTTTGGGAGGCCTGCAAATTGCTCCTGGGGGCTGGGGAATGCAAAATCAAGCAAAAAATGGGCCATTTTTTGCTCATTTTTGCACCCCACCAGCCCCCAGGAGCACTCTACAAGCCTCCTAAAGGCTATGCATGCCCTTTTTGGGGGCAAAAAATGGGCCCGTTTTTGCAAAAAATGGGCCATTTTTTGCTCAGTTTTGCCACCCCCCCAGCCCCCAGGAGCACTTTGCAGGCCTCTCAAACTCTCTGCATGCCCTGTTTTTCACAAGGCCATTTGGGAGGTGTGCAGAGTGCAAACACTTTTTAAAAAAGAATTACTTCTTCAAAATCTTGGTGCGTCTTATACTCCAAAAATATGGTAATTTTTGGATACTCTTTTTAATTCCTTTCTCTGTACTTGGTCTGTCAATGTGGATTCTTTTTACTTTTTACTTCTACCTTTTTCTTTTTTTCGACTTTCCTCGCTTTATGCTTTTTTTTTAATGGGATTTTTTTTTCTTTTTAAAGATGTATTTGGATTAGGGTAACAATGTCACTACGTTTTTTGTTTGCCAGCTGTGCTTAAACTCTAAGACATACGGTAGACTGATCTGACTCGTATCACTAAGCTCACTACGCATGTCCACATTTTTTTAAAAAAAAAAATGTTCGCCTGCCAAGAAGGTAGGCAGGAACACTGCCTAAATGTAATCGTTAGCTAGTAAGTTTTGTTTTCATTTTCTTTACAATAAAATGTGTTTCTTAGAATATATCTCAGGTTTATTTTTCTTAATTTTGAAGTATACTTCAAGGAAAAACCACGGTTCATCCCTCATTAAATACAATTACCCCAGGAGGGGAACAGGGCTGAAATTCCACCCTGACAGGGACTACCTCTACAATATTACAATATAGGAGGTGCATTATCTCTTTTATTCATTAAACATGAAACTCAGTCAACTGAACATTTAAAAATGTGTCACAAATACCATTGACTGGTGCTAATGGTAGGTATGGGTTGCTGCCAGCGTCCAAGGTATCATCCAAGTACCTTCTTAAAATATACAATGTTCCTAGTAGCACAGTTTTTTGCAGTTCTGCTGGTGTTATTACAGGAAGCTGCAATTTGTTGATGTGTTTTGTAAAATTCTTGGACATGGTACCAAGTGCCCCGATGACAATGGGTATCACTTTTACATGTTTCATCCATAGCTGGGTAGTTTCGATGGCCAGGTCGCAATATTTCGTGATTTTTTCCAGTTGTTTTTCTTTGACTCTGGCATCTCCTGGTACAGCAATATCAATAAACTGTATGCTTCAGCCCTCAACAACTGTGATATCTGGCGTGTTGTGTTCCAAATGATGATCCGTCTGTATTCTAAAGTCCCACAAGATCTTCTTCGTCTCATTTTCGGTAACTTTTTCCACTTTGTCTTCCCATGACTTTTCAGATACAGGTAAGTCGTATTTTTTACATAATGAACAGTGGATTAATTTAGCAACTTGATCATGTCTAATTTTGTATTCAGTTTGCGCGATTTTGCTGCACTCACATATTAAGTGTAAAACAGTTTAAACTTTACCATTGCAAAGTCGGCAGTTTGGATTGTCAGTGGATTTTTGTGTTTTCACTTTCATGGCACTAGTTTGCAATGCTTGTTCTTGAGCAGCAAGTATTAAACCTTCTGTTTCTTTCTTGATGGTATTTTTCTTCAGCTATGCCCAAGTCAAGTTGTTATCACATTTCCCATCAGTGTTTTTCAAGTGCTATCCATGCAAAACTTTGATTTTCCATCCATTTAATCCGTCATCCAGCTGTTTTTCCTTATATTCTGCCTTTGTTTCTGTTGTTTTTATAATGTTCTCTGTTTTCACAGCCTGCAGCAATCTTTCTGTACTTTGGTTCACATAATCATTCAAACTTTGTTTTTCTTCTTCTACAGTTTGATGGATTTGCAATAGCCTTCTGCCCCCTATTCTTCTTGGCAGGTACAACCTGTTGGTGTCACTTCGTGGATGTAAAGCGTGGTACATATTCAAAAGTTTACGGGTTTTCTGGTCCAGGTTTTCAAATTCAGCCATAGTCCAGTGATATGGATGGGTAGCATATCACTGGAACTACCCATGTATTAATGGCTTTAATTATGTTTCCAGCATTCAACTTTGATTTTAATATTTTGCAGACCCTCCTGATATATTCCTTTTGCATTGACTCTTTGACTTTTCCATTCAAGATGTTATCTGCTTCCAATATGCCTAGGTATTTGTAACCGTCAACCTTTGCTAATGCTTTCACAATGTTTCAATTTCCCAGCTCTATTCCTTCTATTTTTTTCCATTTTTCCTCACTGCATGGATAGTATAGCACATTTTTCAAGTCCAAAGTTAATTCTGATGTCGCTGCTGAACAGTTGAACTGTGTTGAGTATTGATTCAAGTTCAATGGGGCTTTTCACATACATTTGTAAGTCATCCATGTATAGTAGATGGTTTATCTTGCCATGTTGGTTTCAGATTTGGTAGTCCAGTTTTGTATTTCATAGGATTATTGTCAGTGGAATTAATTTGTAATTTCCTTTTTGTCATACTGGGATAATAATAATAATAATAATAATAATAATAATAATAATAATAATAATAATAATAATAATAACAACAACAACAATAACAACAATAACAACAACAACAATAATAACAACAATAATAAAAATAATAATAAAAATAATAATAAAAATAAAAGCCAGGGTTTTAACATCTTAAGTAGCGCTCCACTATTGTGTTTCCCCTCTCCCCAGTACCATTGGTCGCAGGTTGGAAGGCTGTACTAAGTCCCTGTGAAGACCCCAACATTGTCACGAATCTGCGCCAGAACCGGGCAGTGAATTGCACTCCCCTGTCTGAAATTATCCTTTTGGGGATGCCATGGAGTCTATAGGCATGGGTTGTAAACAGTTTGGCCAGCTTCCTAGCAGATGGAAGGCCGGTACATGCTACAAAATGAGCCTGCTTGGAGAACAGGTCTATTATCGTCCAAATGACCTTGTTCCCTTGGCTGTCTGGTAAATCCACGATGAAGTCCATGGCTATCTGTTCCCATGGCCAAATTGGATCTGGCACCTGCTGTAAAAGTCCAGGAGGCCGGCCAGGTTGAGCCTTCATGGTAGTGCAAACAACACAACTCTTTACATATTCCTCTATGTCCCTCTTCATGTGGGGCCACCAGAACTGGCAATTTACTAAATGCAGACTCTTGAGGAACCCAAAATGTCCAGCCGAGCTAATGTTGTGGCAGTGCCGCAGCACGGCCACCTGTACCACACTTCCTCTAGGTGTAGGCACACAGCTGTAGGAGTCCTTCATTGTTCTTTTGTAAGAGGACTGCAGGCACTGACCCATCACTGGCGTCTGCCTGAACCACAAATGGCTTAGTGGGCTCTGGATGTTTCAGTACCGGCTCTTGTGCAAACAAGGACTTCAGACGCTCAAACGCTTGCTGACACACTGTTGTCCACACAACTGGGCTTCCCGGTCAAGGGTTTGTCGTGAGATGTTTTGTGTCTAAGAGGTCGGTTAGTGGAAGGGCCACTTGGGCAAAGGATGGGATGAACTGGCGATAGAAATTGGCAAACCCTAAAAAACTCTGCAACTGCTTGCTGGTTTTAGGAGCCTGCCAGTCCAACACCCCCTTTACCTTCGTGGGGTCCATCTCCACCCCTTTAGGTGAAATACAGAACCCAAGGTAATTCAGTTGCATCCTTTGGAATTCACATTTAGACTATTTGATGTATAAATGTGCATCCAGCAGCTTTTTAAGCACTTGACGTACAAGAATTAAATGTTCCTCCATGGTCTTGGTATATATAAGAATATTGTCTAAATAGACGAGTACCCCTTGATACAGATGCTCACGTAGCACCTTGTTAATTAGCTGCATGAACACCGCTGGGGCTCCTTGCAATCCAAAGGGCAGAACCCGGAACTGGTAACTGCCTAGAGGACAATTAAAGGCTCTCTTCCATTCGTCACCAGCCCGAATGTGTACCCTATAGTATGCCTCCCTGAGATCTAATTTCATGAATATGCATCCTTCTGCTAACCTAGCCAGCATGTCCTTCATTAAAGGGAGAGGGTACAGATGTTCCACACAGATGGCATTAAGGCCCCGAAAGTCAACACAGAGGTGTAAGCCGCCATCCTTTTTCTCCCGGAAAAGAACGGGGATGGCCACCCTTGATCTAGCTGGCTGAATAAAGCCCCCTTTTAAATTCATTTCTATGTACGCCCTCATTTCTGCCAGCTCTTGCGGGGTCATTGAGCATATCACCCAATGGGCTGGAGTCAACTGGTATAGGAACCCTTCGGAACTGGTATAGGAGCCCTTCGGAACATGACAGATTGTCACAGCTCCCACCCGGTGCTCCCCACCACCGTTTATAGTTACTTGGTAATTAGGATAAACTGCACCTTGCACGTGCACACACCCATCCCCTCATGACCCAGAACGAAAACCACCCAGCAATTAATCATGGATTGTTTTCAGTCAGTTATCAATAGCTTTGTAGATTACTCAGCTGGACTGCTTGTGTAGGAGGGAAACCTGGTGAGTCTTGGCAGCTGGCCCGGTTTTCTCCCCTGAATGGCAGCTCCAGGCCTCTGGGCTGGCAGGAGCTGACACCTCCAAGGTTCTTTCCAGCCCTATGATTCTATGACTACTCTTCTTCGTCTTTGTGTTATAAGCTGCATTAAATTATCCCCAAACCCATTTAAAAACAATTCCACAAACAAGCCAATTCAAGACTACAAAAGTATGTGCAGGTTTCCAAATTGCCCATCATAAATAAAAGTCTGATGAAACCATTTTTAGTTTTGGGACTAAATGACTCTATAAGATTTCTTCAATAAGGGTTAATAGAACTTTCCCCCTTATTTAGGAGTTTTATTTGTGCTTTTAAAAATGCCAAAGCATGTTACAGGCATGCAGTTTTCTTTTAAGAATTGGTTTGATAAGGCTTTTTTCTGTGATGCTCTGTGACCAACACACAGGCCTGGAATTCCAAATCCTAACCGGATCTGATCTTGCATATGCTATCAAGTTCAGAAAAGGTCAGGGCTCAATAATATTCCCAACAGCCCTGTATGGTAGTGTAGGAAGTTAGCACCCAACCATCTCCTAGAAAAATGAACTATTCTAGGAAATATTAAAAAGGCAGAATATTATACCTCCCTGGATGAGAAAAGGAGAAACATGCTCTTGAAAAGCAGTCCCCACCTTTGCAAATAGCCCCAGAAAGGCTGGGCCAGCTTATCTACAACACAAAAGACATGGCCCTCAGGACATCATAGGATTAGCCCTCTACCCATCTAGCAACAGAACTCATCACATGGCACCTGAGGAAATTACATCACCTAGCAAGATTCAACCAAGCTTGGGATGCAAGGCACTACAAAGTTACCTCTGCATGGCCCCATGGGAGTCTGACAACCAATCAGAATACATTTCTTACACAGGAACAGGCAGTTCCAAGGTGGGGCCCAAGAGAGGGTATGAATCCATCTCTCTCTCTCACCCATGTGCTTTTTTTGCCCAGGACCTCAAACCTTGTAGTCCTGCCCACCATTAAACCATCTTTTCAAGCAATCTCCATGTTTCCAGTGTCTTTCTCCCCACTTGGAACTGAACCCAGATGGAAATTTCTTCCAACAGTAGTCTAACCACATATCATTTCCCTCAAATTGCTGACTGTTGACAGTGATTTATCTGAGATCAGAGTGGGTGTTTGGCAGAAATAGACTTTGTTGGACGAAAAATCCATGGTCCAGTTCCAAGACGGGAATAAAATGGAGACTAATGGGAAATAAAGTTTCTGTTTTTTAGTGAACAGAACCAACACACACACACACAGCATGCAGTTCTGGGACAGCTAACAAAATTGAGTTGAGAGTGGGTGGGGATTTTGTCAGAGTGCGCACAGTATGACTATTTTGAGACAACCCAGGACCAAAACACAGTAAACAGTTTTGTCTTTCAAATAGTGGTTTATCTACAAGGAATATATACATACACATACTAGGCAAAGTCAGGCAATCAATCATCAACTACAGCACGGAAGCACACATGGAGAGAGAGAATGCCCTCACAGGGCCTCTCTTAAATATACAGCCTCTTAAAGTGATAAGTTAAATAACCCTGCTGACATATTCTCATTGCATCATCATTTCAGTATTACAGCCTTACAGCATCTGTTCAGCTATTAAATCATTACCTTAACACTCCTTCCATTTAAAACTGAACAGCTGAATGCTTTAACATATTCATGATGCTTTCTATCTCTATTATGTACACACCTCCTGCTTCGGTTTCTATTCTCAATGCTACAAACACTACTAATACCATTATTATTACTACTACTACTGCTGGAACTGCTCCTAATTTCATTTTTAATGACTCTGTACAAACTGTCTCATTAATTTTCATTACATACTGCTTATCATATCTTGGTTGAATACCTTCACTTTCTCTATCCAGCTCAGTCTGGTTTCTCTTGCTGCCTGACATTCTCTTTAACTTTGGCTTCCTCCATTTATTTTGTTTTTCCTTAGGCAATGACCATGATCATATCTCTTGGTACTGACGGGGTTCATACCGAACAACACATATTCTAACCTCATTTGCGGTGAACTGCTCAGGAGATATACCTTTATTACACCTCTCAGGTCTCCTAGGTATAATTCTGTTTATTTGCCTTGAGTTTTTCCTACTCACAGGATACACGCTGGATTTTGCCTCCTTACAAACAGCACAATCTAAGTATATCTTGCATGGCTTTGGCTTATGCCCCTCTGCTAGAATATAAAATAACAGAGTTGGAAGGGACCTTGGAGGTCTTCTAGTCCAACCCCCTGACTAGGCAGGAAACCCTACACCACCTCAGTCAAATGGTTATCCAACATCTTCTTAAAAACTTCCAGTGTTGGAGCATTCACAACTTCTGGAGGCAAGTTGTTCCACTGATTAATTGTTCTGTCAGGAAATTTCTCCTCAGTTCTAAGTTGCTTCTCTCCTTGATTAGTTACACCCATTGCTTATTGTTCTACCATCAGGTGCTTTGGAGAATACTTTGACTCCCTCTTCTTTGTGGCAACCCCTGAGATATTGGAACACTGCTATCATGTCTCTCCTAGTCCTTCTTTCTCTTAAGCTAGACATACCTAGTTCCTGCAACCGTTCTTCATATGGTTTAGTCTCCAGTCCCCTAATCATCTTTGTTGCTCTTCTCTGCACTCTTTCTAGAGTCTCCACATCTTTTTTACATCGTGGCATCCAAAACTGAATGCAGTATTCCAAGTGTGGCTTTACCAAGACACTATAAAGTGGTATTAACACTTCATGTGATCTTAATTCTATCCCTCTGTTTATGCAGCCTAGAACTGTGTTGGCTTTTTGGCAGCTGCTGCACACTGCTGGCTCATATTTAAATGGTTGTCCACTAGGATTCCAAGATCCCTCTCACAGTTACTACTATTGAGCAAGGTACAACATATACTGTACCTGTGTATTTTGTTTTTCTTGCCTAAATGTAGAACCTTACTTTTTTCACCATTAAATTTCATTTTGTTAGATAGCGCCCAACGTTCAAGTTTGACAAGATCCTTCTATATCTTAAGCTTATCTTCTGGAGTGTTGGCTATTCCTGCCAGCTTGGTGTCATCTGCAAATTTGATGAGTTCCCCATTTATCCCCTCATCTAAATCATTGATGAAGATGTTGAAGAGTACTGGGCCTAAAAAAGAGCCTTGGGGTACTCCACTGCATACTTCCCTCCATGTAGATGCAGTTCCATTGAGGACTACATGTTGAGTGCAGTCAATCAGCCAGTTATGAATCCATCTGGTGGTTGATGCTGTCTAACCCACATTTTTCTACTTTATCTAGTAGTAGGTTATGGTCTACTTTATCAAATGCCTTACTGAAGTCCAAGTAAATTATATCGACTGCATTCCTCTGGTCCACTAATTTTGTCACTTTGTCAAAGAATGCAATAAGATTAGTCTGGCATGATCTGTTTTCGACAAACCCATGTTGCCTTTTGGTTATTACTTTGTTTGTTTCTAGGTGTTTGCTGATTCATTGCTTGATTATCTTTTCCAGAATCTTATCTGGTATTGAGGTCAGGCTGATAGGTCTGTAGTTTCCTGGATCTATTTTTTTTTTCATTTTTTGAAGATGGGAACTACATCAGCTCTTTTCCAGTCCTCTGGCAGTTCCCCAGAGCTCCAGGATCTTTAAAAGATATAGTTCAGTGGTTCTGAGATCTTGTCTGCCAGTTCCTTCAGAACCTTGGGGTGTAATCCATCCGGTCCTGGTGATTTGAACTCGTCTAGGGTACACAGGTGCTCACTTATCATTTTCTTCCCTATTTTAACTTGTGTTCCTAATCTGTTTTTTGTGGTGCTGTTTTTGATAGGTTGGACTGTTTTTTCCCCTTTGTGTAAAGACAGATGCAAAACACGAGTTAAGTAGTTCTGCTTTCTCCCTGTTGCTTGTCACCTTCTTGCCACTTTCTCCCAGCAATGGACCAACTGTTTCCTTGAATTTTTTCTTGTTTTTGACATGTTGGAAGAAGCTTTTTTTGTTATTTTTTACTTTTGTCGCAAGCCTTTCTTCATTGTGAGCCTTAGCTTTCTTTACTTCATCTTTACAGGCTTGGGCTATTTGCTGATATTCTGCCTTAATTATGTGCCCCTCTTTCCACTTTTTATACTTCTCCTTTTTGTCTTTCAATTTGTCAGAGAGTTCTTTATGCAGCCATGCTGATTTCTTTTGAGAGCTGTTATTTTTCTTCTTCATTGGTATTGTGCTAGACTGGGCTTTTATCATCTCACTTTTCAAAATTTCCCAAGCTTCTTGAGTTGTTTTCCCCTTGAGGATTCTCATCCATGGAATCCTTCCCAAACTCTCTCTAAGTTTATTGAAATTAGCTCTCTTAAAGTCCAAGATTCTAGTTTGACTTTGCTCTACTGCTTGTGCTTTCATAATGCTGAATTCCAATCAGAGGTTAGTTCCTACTGGTTTGGACCGATTCAGCCAAATAGGTAGTAAAAATCGGGACTGGGTCTCCGAACCAGTAGTGCTGACAGCCTGGCCATGCCCCTGAACTAGTTCGGTCCCCTGGCCTGTCCCTGCTTGCTCCCCCCATACACCCGTTTGCGGCTTGCTCACTCGCCCCACGCACCCAGTCACCACTCTTTACTTTACTTTTACTTTTATTTAATTTATAAACCGCACCCTCTCCCCGAAGGGACTCGGGGCGGTGTACAGTCATAATAAAAACACAATATAAATACATATAGATAGAGGAGGCGACATACAAACTGTACAAAATAATTAAAATTAGAAGCAACATTACAATCTACCCCTAAAAAACTGCCCCAGAATTAAAATAACTGCCAGGAGGATAAGAATGGGACTATAAATGGGCTAGGCCAGCTCCACGGGGGCCAGTTGCTCGCCCCCAATGGCCAGCGATGGAGTCCACTGGTTGAACCGGACTGGCGCGGGTCTAGATAATTGATTTCCTCCAGGTGACGTGGGAACTGTTGTGCCACCACACTCTCTACAACCTTCGCTAAAAAGGGAAGGTTGGAGACGGGACGATAATTAGCTAGCTCCGTCGGGTCCAGAGAAGGCGTCTTGAGTAAGGGCCTCACCACCGCCTCTTTCAAGGCAGCCGGTAAGGACCCCTCACCCAATGAAGTGTTCACTAGACCCAGGAGCCAGCCTCGTGTAACCTCCCAGGATGCCAGTACAAGCCAGGAGGGACACGGGTCCAATAAACATGTAGTGGCTCGCAGTCGCCCACGCAATCTGTCCATATCCTCGGGGGCAACAGAGTCAAACTCCTCCCAGAGTGGTCCCTCAAGACTCGCTTCTGACGTCCCCCCCGGTCCACTGAAGGGGGCCCATTCACTCCGGATCTGAGCAATTTTGTCCTGCAGATATTCCCCAAACTCCTCTGCTCTACCCTGCAAGGGGGCTTCCCGCGGCCTCTGTACTAGGAGGGAGCGGGTCACCCGAAACAGGGCAGCAGGGTGGTTGTCTGCGGACGCAATAAGAGCGGCACAATGTCGACATTTGGCTGCTCTTAATGCCACAAGGTAGGTCTGTAAATAGGCTCTTACCTGTGTTCGGTCAGATTCGGAGCGTGAGGACCTCCACCTGCTCTCTAGGCGTCTCTTGTGGCGTTTCATCACCCTTAGCTCCTCGGTAAACCAAGGAGCCAGGGTGGTTCGTTGCCGCAGGAGAGGCCGCAAAGGCGCAACCAGGTCCAAGGCCCCGGCGGCCGCACTATTCCATGCGGTCACCAGGTCCTCCATCCGGGAGCGGGTCAGGGCTACAGGAAGTGGCCCAAGCTCCATCAGGCGCCTGGGGCGGAACCATCTGGGACAATCTGGTTCCGCCTCCCCGCGGTGGGGGGTAGCGCCAGGAAAGTCGAGCCGGAGAGATGAGTGATCTGACCATGACAGGGGTGTAATAACCAAATCCCCTATTCCCAGATCACTCGTCCACTGTCCAGAGACGAAAACAAGGTCCAGCGTGCGGCCACCCTCGTGTGTGGGGCCCTGAATTAGTTGGGTCAGGTCCATGGCTGTCATGGAAGCCATGAACTCCCGAGCCACCTCGGATGCTTCACCCGTCGACGGCAGGTTGAAATCCCCCATAACCAGAAGTTTGGGGGTCTCAACCGCCGTCTCTGCGATCAGCTTGAGGAGCTCGGGCAGGGCCGCTGATGCATAGTGAGGATCCAAGTATACAATCAGCAAGCCCAACTGCCTCCCTTGGCCCCATTTCACGCCAAGGGACTCACACCAGGATATCTGTGGCACAGTGAACTCCCTCGGTTCCAGACTCTCCCGTATAATTACCGCCACCCCACCACCCTTACCCAGGGCCCGTGGCTGATGAAATGCACGGTAGCCCGGTGGGCACATTTCCACGAGGGGTAAATCACCCTCGTGGCCCAGCCAGGTCTCCGTTATCCCTGCAAGGTCCAGCTCCCCCTCCGAGATCAGATCATTAATGAGGGGGGCCTTATTGACAACGGACCTTGCATTGCATAACATCAGCCTCAGGCCCTGGCTCTGTAGGTCCCGGCCACCTAGACTGCGGGGGTTGGTGCAAGTGACCGGGCGTGTCCAACAGCCACAGTCTCCCAACCGACTACAAGATTTTCTTCCATCCTCGCACCCACCCCTCCCCACGACCGTTGGAATAGAACAACCCACTACTGGAATATCATTCTCCCTCCCCTCCCCCACTCCGCTCACTCCCCTCCTGACCACACCTGTTCGCCTGGCACTGATCCCCCTCCTGGCCTGATTAACCCTCCCCCCCACCCTGGAGCCCCCTAAAACAGATAAAAAACATTTTATTAAAAAACCCCTGAGTCTCCGCTTCCTCGCTCTCTTTCTCATCCGCACCTGCCTACCCACCCACCGCTCACTGACTCGCTGGCTCACCAATCGCCCCGCCTCTGAGAGCCCTATCTATACCGCGGTCACCACGTGGCCCACTACAGTTACTGGCCTCAACCTTGCATCGTCACTTTCCTACTTCTTGAGACACTTGAGTCCTCACTGACTTCTCTGCCTGCCTGCTGCGTTACTGCTGCCTCCTCCTGCAGCTGCCTAAAGGTAAGTAAGCCTACGGCTGCGACTTGATAGGGCACGGTCGGTAGGGGGGCAGCTAGAAACTACCAAGAGAGCTGGCAGGCTTCGCAGTCTACGCGAGGCCAGGGACTGGCTGAGGCCTTCCTTGCTGCCACTCCCCGGGCTCACATATACCATGAAGCCCACTGGCATTTGGAAGGTAACTTTGCAGGACGAAGAAGCTACCGAGAGTGCCGGTGGGCTTCACGGTCTTTGCAAGGTTGTGGACTGGCTGATGCCTTCCTTGCCGCCACTCCCCGGGCTTGTGTAGACTGCGAAGCCCACCAGCTCTTGGAGGGCAAGGAAGGCCTCAGCCGGTACCTGGGCTCGTGTAGACCTTGAAGCCCACTGGCACTCGGCTGAGGCCTTTCTTGCTGCTACCCCCATTCCCTGGCCTCACCTGACTCCATGCCAGGCGGGCCTAGTTGACTGGGTTGTCCCTGTGTGCCTCCAGTCCAGCTTACCTTCAGTCGGAGCATCTGGTCTGGTCGCCTGCTGCCTACATCCATTCCAGCATCCATCTCATTGGAGAGCAGCTGATTCTGCCTGCTGGTAAGTGGGTGGTTTTTTTCTTTATGCTTTTAATGTTTTCTTTAAAGGATATTTTATTGTTAATTTTTTTTCAGGAAACTGTTTGTCAGCGTTCTAAATACCATGCATGAAATCAATCAGAGTCAAAGGCAGAATCATCCTTAAAGTTCCAATTTATTCATACAGGCAAGTTAGCACGTCTATGGAATTCCAACTGCCTGCTGCGTTCTTCCTGGAATTACACCCAGTTGAAAGTTCATGATTTATCCCCACACCCCATAATCCATCACATGTTCCAATCATCATCTTCCATGCTGGCATCTACACCCCTCTGCTTCCAGTCAGGTGTCGAGGTGCGGAGACAAAAGATGACCTTGAGCTTCTATAAAAGAATGACAACAATACATTCCACAATTCTACTCCTTTCTATTCCCCCCTCCCACTGCTACACTAATGAAATACATAGGAAATTATAGGAAAGTGTGGCAGGCCAAAGATCCTAAAAGAAACATAACTACAGGCCTGACACTGTTGTTTTTTAGGATTTTTTTTTACATTTTTAAATTGTTTTTAGGAAAAAAAAATTTAAAGAAATTTTATTGTTTTTAGGAAATGTTTCATTTGTGATACGATATCTTGCTTTTAAGTGAGCAGGTTGGTGCATGGTTTGCAAGATTTTGTGTCTTCCTTTCAGCTGGTGCTTTTGCCTGGGGTTTTCTTAAAGGGGGAAGGGCTGGCTTGAGTTTCTTGGCACTGTTTTTTGTGGTTTCTGGTTCTGTGAGGTTTCTAGCACTGTCCTTTATGCTAATACTTCCCACAATGCCTTGATGGTTTTTTATTCCAGTGGCTTTGTCTTTCCTGTCCTTAGGGTTAGGGAAAAAACTGGTTTCATTTGCAGTCTTGTTTGGGGAAAACTGTTGTTATTCTTTTGGTGTTTTCCTCGTGCTGTCATAGTTTGGTGTGTGTGCATGTGCGTGTGTGTGTAATGTCCTGCAGTTATCTACACATTAATAATGATCAAATACTATTAATATTTGCTTATACATGTTAGTGACCTTTCCTTACATAATTGGTCTTTTCTTTCATACTTTTAGAGTTCTAACTTCTGTTTCTGTTAGCCATTGATAAGACAAATCCCATGTTAAAAAGTATTTGAAGCCTTCTCCTTGATTTTAATTGCCAATTTATTCATTTCTGCACATTCTAATATTTTCTTTATTCATTTTCATATCTTTGCTTTTCCACTGTTGTGCAAACACAATTACAGCAGCTGTTAACATGTGTAAAATTAAATATGTAATGTATTCCCTTTGAAATACCCAACAAAATATTTCTGGTTTTAAATCCATATCTTGCTTTACCATTGCTTCTAACCGTGACATCACTAACTCTTGAATAGCTACTTGTGCTGACCTAAGTACTGAACCTAATTCATATATTCCTGTTTTTTTTGAACTGAGGAATATATTTCAGAAAAAGAAATCTGCATTACTCTGTGAATCTACCTATGACATTCATTCTTGATCTAACTTTTTAGATGAAAAACTGTATCTTTCCTGTTTGTTGGGGGACATCCTTCCTGAAAAGAACATCCTTCCTGTACATTGTTGGATGAAAACATAGGTTCCTTCTGTTACCTGTAGTCCTCAGCTTACAACCAAAATCAAGTCCAAAGCACAATATTGTTTTATTTCTTTTGCAGTAATATTATTTAAAAGGATGAAGAAGAGGCAACAGAGTATGACCGCTTTCTTCACCAAGAAACCAAGACAGGAACAATCAGCTGATCCAAAACAGTCATCAGCACCACCAGCACCAGCGCCACCAGCGCCACCAGCACCACCAGCACCACCAGCACCACCAGCACCACCAGCACCACCAGCACCACCAGCACCACCAGCACCAGCACCAGCACAAGCACCAACACCAACACCACAAGCACCAGCACCACAAGCACCAGCACCACAAGCACCACCACTTCCACCACTTGAAGTCAGAGAAAGCAGCAAGTCCATCTCCTCAATTGAAAGTCTTCCAAAACTTCCTGACTGCTGCAGTTTGCAACAATACAGAAACTTCCAGAAGTATGATGGGCTGGCAGTGTCAGACAAAAAGTTAGGTTGTGAGTACTGTGCGAAACACGGGTTCTCATTAGAGAAAGGTGTTCATGTTTCCAGAGAATGGAAAAATTTCCAGGTTGAGGCTGCAGGGACAACTAAGGAGGTGCAGCAAGCATCTCTCAGGAAAAAAAAAGAAGGAACATTTTAAATCAAAATCACACACCATTTGCAGAGAGAACATTAAAAAATGGGAGCAGGATGCTATAACAAAATCAGTAGATAAGTCAACTGAAAAACATTTATCTACTACTAGCACAGTATTTCTTACAGTTTACAATGTGGCACAAAGATGTAGACCATTCTCAGACATTGAAGGACAGGTAGATTTGCTAACTGCAATTGGAGTAGATCTGGGAGTAGGCTTGCATTTACAGAGATCCGCAGTGAAAATAGTTGATTTCATTGGAAAAGAAATTAAAACCACCATGTTTACCAGCATTATTGCAAAGAATCTGAAAGTGTCTTTGATCATTGATGAAGCCTCAATGCTATCAATGAAAGCAGTTGTGATGGTTTTTGTAAAAGTTGAGGATTCAGAATGCCCAACAACCATTTTTGTTGAGCTGGTGCAATTGGAGAAACAAGATGTGGAGACCATATGTTCTTCAGTGATGGGAAGCTTACATAAAGTTGGGTTTACCACGGAATAGCTGCGAAAGCATTTAATAGCATTCTGCTCCGATGGTGCCAGTGTTATGCTTAGGAGAAAATCTGGAGTCAGCACCAGAATAGCTAAAGAGTTCCCAAACATTGTAATCTGGCACTGCTTGAACCATCGCCTCCAACTTGTGCTGGATGACTCCATAAAGGACATCAAACAACTGAACCACTTCAAAATATTCCTTGACAAGATACACACCACTTTCCATAAATCCTACAAGAGTGAGATGGAACTTTTCCAAATCTCTAAACAACTGGGCATTGAAATCGTGAAAATTGGCAGAGTTTTGGGACCAACATGGGCTGCCTGTAGTTTAAAGTCAACCATAGCTGTGTGGCATGCTTATCTAGCACTACATCAGTTTTTTCTGGGCAATGAAAATTACCCAGGCATGGCTGCCCATCTTGAAAATTTAATTTTTTTGACTGATGTGGCCCTCATGATTGATATTCTAAACGAGATTTCTCTTCTGTCAAATGCCCTGCAAGGGAGAAACACAGACATCATCAAGGCTGAAAAATTGGTATGCGATCAATTAAAGCATTTGAAATGCTTAGACGGGGAAGCATTGGAGCAAGGTGGTCAGTTGGTGGTGTTGAAGACTGGCAGGACAGCCATCTTTCCTCTGTAAGTAGCTGTTTTATTGTTTTGTGTGCTGGTTTCATCCTTATGTAGTGTATGCAATTAAACAGTTCATTTCTATGTCTCTTCTTTGTGCAGGTCATTCATTGAAGCAAGGTGGTCAGTGATGTTGAAGACAGGCAAGGACAGTCATCTTCCTTCTGTAAGTAGCTCTTTTATTGTTTTGTGTACTTATTTTATTCTTATTTAAGTAATAAGTGCACAAAATAATAAATTTATTTTTTATATCTTGTTTTTGTAGGTCATTCATTGGGGCAAAGAATTCAGTGACATCGACTTGGCCACTCCCACCCAATCATATGACTGACAAGCCACTCCCACCCAGTCACACGACTGACAAGCCACTCCAACCCGGTCACATGACTGCCAAGCAACTCCCACCTGGTCATGTGACCGCCATTCCACGCCCACAAAATAAGCCACACCCACAGAACCAGTAGTAAACATTTTTGAAACCATCCCCTGGAGGAGGGCAATGCCAATTGCAGAACCTCAAACCAGGCAAATACCCTGTATAAGATAACACAGTATAAACAGCAGGCCCAAATATCGAAAATTAATCATCTTTTGGAGGTATTGTTGTGTTTCAACACAGCAGAGACATTAAAAGTCCAAATTCAGTATGTCATATTTTCCTGTTATCGTAGAGACAGCAGCCAGACTGGGTATGCTCCGTCCATTAACCAATCGGACTGAGTCTACACTTATGATGTCATCGGGCCCTTGTGGCTCCTCCCCAGTTTCAGACTCAGTCCAACCTGGACTGGCTGTGAGAATTGATCTCTCCTCCAAATTATTTAATTATATCTTTAATTGGTGAATTTTTCCCAAAAAATTTTTCCTTTAAATTGGTTCCTTAAATAATCCTTTATTCTACAAATTAGAGGGAAATTAAAAACTGATCTCTGGATGCATCTCCCCAGCCGTCTGATTGCCTGCGGTCACGAGTTCGTTCAGGAAGCCTGCCTTGCAATCAGATCAGCCAGCTCACGAGCTACGGCTCCACAGCTGTTTCCCCGTGGCGCTCCTTGATTCTGGGCACTCGGAGGGATGCGCGACCGGCTGTTTCGTGCGCAGTAGTTCCAGGTGAGTCCGGTGGCCATTCTGCAGATCGCCTGTCCACACTTAGTATCGGTGGCCCTTTTGTGGGTCGGAAAAGCCCGCGAAGATAGCGCCGGCCATTTTGAGGCTCGAAAAAGCCTCGGAGAAAAAAAGTTGGCCATTTTGGATGCTTTAAAAAAGGCGCAAACTCTACAGCAGCCCAGCAACGCAGGATCACCCCAGGTGGACCGGATCAGGAGCGCCTGGCCAACAAACGGGTGAGACCGTTGCCTATCTTATTGGGGTGTTGATTTATGTTTGGGGAAATGGCTGATCCAGCTATGGATACAAGTGCAGGATTAGAGGAGGCAGGGCCATCAGGGGAAAAGAGCAGCAGGAAGAGGCAAGCCAAAGAGGCCCCTTCCTCAGGAGTAAACCCCAAGGTCTCTAAAGTGACTACCAGGGCAGAAGAGCGCAGGCAGAAGGCCCTTGAGAAAGAATTTCAGAGGGCCCCAAAACAGCAACATATTCTAACTGCCCAGCCCTCCCTCCCTCCCTCTGAGGATCACCAAAGGGCGTCCCCAGCTCCACCTGTCTTGCCTCCCATGGGCCCTGACACACACACACCCAGCCTATTCAGAAGGGGAATTGTCTTCTTCGGAGTCCTCGTCTTCGATGGAACCTGACAACAGAGGCTATTTCTTTCTTTTTTAAAATAATTTTTTATTTTATTTTTAATTTTCAAAACAAACACAACACAAAGAATCTTCCTTCTTTACATACTGTAGAAAGTGTATCAGTTGGTTACAAAAGACTTTCGTGCATCTCTTCCACACTCATCAAGCATAATTCATATTAACTCAAGTATTTTAACTCAGATATTTATACATATTACCATCATCATACCTCCATTTTAATTTGACTATAATTGTTTAAACGTCCTTCATCATAGAATATACCAAGATTTAATACATAACCACATACTGGCATTTCATTTACTATTTCTAAAATCCACCAATAACACTGAATCCTTATGTCCTATTCTAGCTAAACAGCCATAATATTTAGTAACAAAATTTTCTAATCCTCCTTTCCAAATCACTGTTTACAATTTACATCCAGTTTCTTTATGTTATACCCATACATATATATACGTTGTTATCATTATTCCTCCTTTATTTGACTATATCCTGTATCATAACATTTCCCCCCTAATAATCAAGACTTAACTGAATCTAACTTAGTTCTTTTTTATTAACCTTTATATATAATCAAAAAGATTTTTAATCTTCCTTTCATGGGTACCATTCAATATTCATATCCAATTATTACTTATCATAACACTACACATGTATACATTATTATCATTATCAATTATTTATTTAACTATATCTATTGTCACTAAATTTCACTAAGTTTAACTAGTTTTAAATTATACACTTCCATCTATCAACCTGTATCTTTCCAGTAGCAAAACAGTCTCATGTCTTCTGCCATTTGTGGTATCAGTCTTCTAATCATCTCCTTAATCAAATTTGTATGGACTCCTCTTAGCAACTCATTGCTTATAAAATCTCTCATGTAATTTCGATGCCCTTCTTCTGTTTCCTTAATCAGCTTATCTTTAATTGTCAGTAGTGTTATCAATGATGTTGCTAATAAAATTTCTCTCTTTAAATCCATAAATTCTTTTGTTATTTCTTCTTCCATATCTTGCCATCTGGGGTAGAGTTCCCCTCCATCTAATTCCTCTTTCAGTATTCCACTCTTTCCATTTCCAGACACAAGCCAATCACAATAAATATCAGCAGATTTAATTTCTTTATGGTCATTTTCCTCTTCGGTTTTTAGGATTCTAACCTCCACTTTTTCCACTTGAACATCTTCAACTTCTTCATCATATTTTACTGTTAGATGCTCTAAGTCTTCCAACTACTTCTCTATCCTCTCACGTGTGTTTGATAATTTCTGTATTTCTGAGAATATCTTTTGCAGACTTAAAACGTCTTTCTGCTGTTGAAATTGTGCCATTATCTCCAGCTAACAAACACCACTGCTCTAGCTTAGAAGGTTTTAACAAGATTAAGCATAGATTCACAATAACATTTTATTTTCACCTTTCTCTGTTTAAAGATATACTTCAAAGGGACATCTGTATGCTTTTCTTCTTATCACTCTCTATAAACAAGCAGTGAGACCTTGGAGTGCCAAGCCAGGATAATCAGTAAGGAAAGTGAACGTGTTTCATTTCCAATACACAAACCTCCTGCCTCCAAGTAGCAGTGTTATTGTTACAATTTTCTTTGCTTCTTTTTGTATCTTTTTTATATTCCAAGTTTAAAAAAGTCAAATTCTTGAATGAGTTAGAAAAACACCCACAGTAATGAAAGAGGAGAATTTTAGTCCATAGGTTACAAAGAATAATAAAAGAAAAAAATAGAAGAAGAAAACTTAATCCATTCGTTTTAAAAGGCTTGCATAAATTCCATCCATGAACATAGCATTTAAAAAGTAAGGTAAGCCACTGTCCAAAACCATTCAAAGCTTAATTCTGCTGCTTATTTCTTCTGTTCTCCAATTTAAATTAATTTTAAGTTTTTTATAGGCAGTCTCTTTTAAAACGGTAAAAATTCCTCACCAGCTGGAAACACTTTCTCTTTCCATATCCTTCTGTTTTGGAGCCGCCCCGACTTCATCAGCCAAATGGCTGGATTTTTTTGTCACCGGCTTGAAAAACTTCTCTTGCATCAATCAGGGACTTTGCGATGTCCCTGAGATCAGCAAGACATATTCTTCCTATTCACCGTCTCTGCGGGATGGTTTAGGTCCGATTGGACTACCCAGTGGCAAAAGTATCGGCTGCGGTCTCAGAGCATCGAGACCGCACGTCCGTATCGTCGCGACGTTGGCTCCTCCTCAGAGGCAATTTCTTTGATGTCCCTCTCAATAGGGAGCACACCTTTGAACAGGCTTCCCTCCCAGTTGCACATGGTTCTGGGGGCCCCCAAACCATGTACACCTCTCCTGCTGATATGGCAACCATCATTGCTGAAACCATTAAACAGGTCATGGCTGCTGGCCTACAACAGCGCCCCCAACCTGCTCCATCACATGGCCATAAGCATAAATCTTCTGCTGCAGCTCAGCAACCTGATCCCTCTGCCTCTACTTCTCAGGCCTCAATTGGCAGGGAGCAAGATAACCTGCAGGACTCAGACCTGTCTGATGACGAGGTGGTCACCGCAGATACCCCTGCCTTTAACGGATTATTCAAAACTGATCAATTCAAGTCCCTTCTACTTAAGGCCATTAAAGCTGCTAACTTACCATCTTCTGTTTCAGCTTCTACTTCACAGGATAAACCGACAGAACCGGCTTCAACTGAGGGTCCCTGTACCCCATTCACTGAACCCACGATGGAAAAAGAGGTGATCCCTGTTCCCAAGATATTCCTGAACATCATCCAGAAGCAATGGGAGTCTCCAGGCAGGGGCCCACAGCTGACCAACCTTGAGAAATGTCTCTACAACATTGCACCAGACCTCACCAAGTTCTTCGAGACTCCCCCAGTGGTTGCACCGGTTGCAGCCCTGTCTTCACCTACTGTGGTCTCTGGAGCCCCTGAGGAGGTTCTCAAGCCTGAGGAGAAAAGGTCAGATCAAACCTTAGTCAAAAATGATCAGGCTGGGGCCTGGGCTGTTAGGGCCTCTACGGCCACTTCTTTTTTCTCCAGGGTGGCCCTGGTTTGGATTGAGCAGCTTCAGGAGCACATCGCTCCTAGTGACACTAGATCACATAGGGATCTCAACAAGATCAGGGCAGTGGTTGAATTTGCGATTGATTCTTCCCTTAATGCTGCTAGATTCGCTTCTAAAGCCATGGCCTCTTCAGTCACAGCCAGGCATCTGCTTCGGCTCAAGCCATGGCAGGAAGATGTCCGTACCAAGTGGTGCCTAGCAGCCTCCCCATGCAGTGGCACCCAATTATTTGGTAATCCCTTAGACCCGAACCTCACGGAATCTAAAGACAAGCGCAAGGTCCTTTCATCCATCTACAAGAAACAGGACAGTCAGCCCAGTCCCTTCTATAGGAGGTCGCCCTTTCGACCGGCGGATGGGGGAACTTCCTTCCTTCGTCCACAACGCCAATCCTACACTCCCAGACAGAGATCTCACCAGGACAGGTCCAATAGAAACACACAGCGTTTCCCCTCCCAGAAATCTTACTGTGGAGGAGGCAATCACCATTTTTCACATAGGAAATGACTATCTGGACTCTCTTCCGATCGGAGGCTGCCTGGTGTTCTTTACCCACCCCTGGGAGGAGACCACAACAGACAATTGGGTACTCAAAACTGTCAAATTTGGTCTCATGCTAGAATTCCTCTCCATCCCCCAAGAACACCTCGTGCCATGCCCGGTCTCTCGGTGTCCTCACAAGAGGGCACTGATGGAACAGGCCATTCAGCACCTGTTGGAGATCCGGGCCATCCAACCAGTTCCTCCCCATCAGGAAGGGCAGGGTTTTTATTCCTGCCTGTTTGTAGTACCGAAGAATTCCGGGGGATGGAGAGCAATTTTAGATCTAAAAACATTGAACCTCAGGATTGTCCCATGGGCCAGGTTTCACAGCAGGAGCCTTCAATGGTTCATGCTTCCACATCAAAAGGCCGACAGGAGCAGCTCTCCTCTCAGGGTCCCCCTTCCTAGACAGGTATTACACTCTCTCAAATGGTGGCAGTCCCCGGCGATTTGCAAGGGACCTTGTTCAGAGAGCCATGCCGTCTCACACTTAAGACGGACGCAGGTCTGACAGGATGGGGGGCACACATGCAGGACCTAGTGGTTCAGGGTCAGTGGTCCTTCAAAGAGAGCCAAAACAGCATAAATTGGCTAGAATTGCGGACGGTTCGCCTCGCCCTCAGACACTTCCACCACAGAGTTCAAGCCCGACACATATTAGTCCTCACGGACAATACCAAGACCAAGGCACACATAAACAGACAGGGGGGAACATGTTCCTGGTCCCTGATGCAGGAGTCCAACCTGTTGTGCCAGTGGGCGGACTCTCACCTGTCATCTCTCAGGGCAGAACACATCTCAGGGGTCTCCAACGTCTAAGCAGACTGGCTGAGCCGGACGCTGATAGATCAGGCAGAGTGGAGCATCCATCCGAACCTCTTCCATCGACTGACACTACAGTTCGGCCTCCCAGTCCTAGACCTGTTCGCGACGGCAGACAACAACCAGGTACCCAGGTATTACTCAAGGTTCATGGACCCCATGGCAGAAGGAGAAGATGCTCTCAGATGCCAGTGGCCCAGGGGTCTCCTGTACGCATTTCCTCCCCTTCCCCTCATTCAGAGGGTAATTCAAAAAATGCTGGAGCAGGAGGAGAACTATTGCTGCTAGTGTCAAATTGGCCACGGCCGACCTATTGACTCTGTCAATCTCCACCCCATGGCACATCACACGGTCTCTCCTGTCTCTACACCAAGGGTCATCCCGACCCCCAGTGGCTGCAAATAACCGCATGGCAATTGAGTGGCAAGCCTTAACAGCTGATAACATCACCCTCAACATCATTGCTACCATTCAGGCATCACGCAGAAGCTCTACTAATCGCATTTATGATGCTGCATGGCGGACTTTTGCTCTGTGGTGTTCCAACCAGACTGTTGACCCAGTTAGGGCATCCATTCAGCAGATATTGGACTTCCTGCAGAGGGGGCTTGATCAAGGACTTACACCTAACACACTACGCCGACAGGTGGCTGATCTGGCCTCTGTTCTGGATGGCCTGGCATCTGAACATCTACCTTCTCACCCCTTGATCCGGAGATTTCTCCGTGGAGCATCCAACCTGCGTCCCCCTGCCATACATAGATATCCAACTTGGGACTTACCTTGTGTCCTAGAGGCTTTGACTTCCATGCCCTTTGAACCTATGAGATCCACTTCTTTGAAACTGTTGTCCTTTAAAACGCTGTTTTTGGTGGCTGTAATCTCAGCCAGACGTATTTCTGCTTTGGCTGCTCTTTCAGTCAGGAATGATTTGTGCGTGTTCCATCCAGACCGAGTTGTCTTAAGACTGGACCCGACATTCATACCGAAGGTCAATAGCTGTTTCCACCAAGGTCAGGAGTTGACCTTACCTGATTTCTGTCCATCTCCCCGTCACGAGAGGGAGCACAAGTGGCACACTCTTGACGTACGTCGTGCCCTCAAGATCTACATCGACCGCACCGCCTCGTTCCGCCACTCGGAAGCTCTCTTCATCTCCTTTCGCCAGGCCTCCTTGGGTACCAAGGCTTCATCGTCTAGTCTGGGGCACTGGATAAGAGCCTGTATTAAACTGTCTTATGAACTTCAATCCATACAGGTCCCTGCAAACATTACAGCTCACTACATGCAGCGCTGTGACATCTGCGGCTTGGTCCACTCAAGCCACCTTGGAAGAAGTCTGCCGGGCAGCCACCTGGACGCCTCCCACAGTCTTCATACATCATTACAAGTTGGACAAGTATGCGTCAGCTGACGCGGCTGTCAGGCCTGCAGTTATATTCCTTTTTAGGATCTTTGGCCTGCCACACTCTCTATTATTTCATTATGCTGTTTTGTTAGTGTAGTAATTGAGGGGGGGAATAGAAAGGAGTAGAATTGTGGAATGTGTTGTTGTCATTCCTTTCTAGAAGCCCAAGATCATCTTTTGTCTCCGCACCTCTGCACCTGACCGGAAGCAGCTGGGTGGAGATGCCAGCATGGCCGAAGAAGATTGGACCATGTGATGGATTTATGGGTGTGGGAATAAGATCATGAACTTTCAACTGGGTGAAATCCCAGGAAGCTTTTAGATTTGGGATTCCACAGTTTATTGCCAACATGTCTGTCTTATTAAATTGGAACTTTAAGGATAGCTCTGCCTTGGACTCTGATTTAATTCTGCATGATATTTGGAACGCTGACATTATCCCAAATCTCATTTCAAAATAAATTGCCAGCAATCCCCCTGCATGGGGGCTGGCGAGGGGTGCTGATTTCCCAACGCTGACTGACCGGGTCAGCATAAAATATCAGCGAACAATTAAGAAAAAGCCTTTGGAGATAAGAAGCTGAGATGAGACGCTTCTCTACATCTCTCCCAAGCAGCAAAGGAATTTGTGGGAGAGGAAATTTTCAGATAAATAGCGTCTGAGAAGATGCAGCCGGATGGGACTGGGAAAACTAATTCACCTCACGGCTGGAGAATGAAAGTCCCAGATTAACTTGAGCAGCTAAATGTGAGTGATGCTCCCCCTCCTTCCCCCAGCCAAGGCTTGGGGGGGAAAAAACTGGAGTGGAGATTTTGACTCCTTCCAAACAGCGATAAATGAAATGACCCATTACCCTGCAACTGAGTTGAAGATAGATTCCATATCAAAATGGGAAATTCAACCCAGCCAGCAAGAAGGGATTTGGCCAGCATCTTTCACTTGCCAGCCACCACAAATTGGGCTGCAGTTTGTGAATGAAGCACCACCAAATTGGGCTTTCTTCCCAGAGTATGGATGGAAAAGATGCCAGTGGGCACCTGCTTGGCCATCAGCATGGGAAAATCCTCCAAGCCAGCAGAGGGGGCCTTGGCCCATAACTCCTCCAAGCCAGCAGAGGGGACCTTGGCACACAACCCCCCCCCCTGCAAGCCATTATTGGTTGAACTGCAACCTGTGACCCCCGGGATGGGTCTTAACCCCAGGTCATGGATGGAAGGGATGCCAGTGGGCACCTGCCCTCCTTCGGCCATTGGCACCATGGCAGATAACTGGGCAGTGGCCAACCCAGGGATTGACCTACCCACCGATTCCAGTCTTCCCAGAAATGCCCCAACAATAAGAAGGGAGAAGTTGTTCACCAGATAATTTCTTCCTCCCACCAAAAGGCAACCCAAGTCACTAACCGAAGCCAGTATAAGCTGATGACAGCTATGAAATTGGTGCTCCCAACAGACCAGTGGCTCAACAATAACCAGGATATCCTAACGATGGAAAATTGATTAGCCCGGAAGGGGTCCAAACTGTACGTCCCCACGGGGCTGAGGCTGGAAGTTCTACAGCGAAGCCATGAGGCGGAACTAGGAGGCCACTTTGGATGTGTTGTTGTCATTCCTTTCTAGAAGCCCAAGGTCATCTTTTGTCTCTGCACCTCTGCACCTGACCGGAAGCAGCTGGGTGGAGATGCCAGCGTGGGCAAAGATGATTGGACCATGTGATGGATTTATGGGTGTGGGGATAAGATCATGAACTTTCAACTGGGTGGAATCCCAGGAAGCTTTAGATTTGGGATTCCACAGTTTGTTGCCAACATGTCTGTCTTATTAAATTGGAACTTTAAGGATAGCTCTGCCTTGGACTCTGATTTAATTCTGCATGATATTTGGAACACTGACAGCGGCTTTTGGCTGCAGGGTGCTACAACAAGTGCTTGTGCCCTAACGGACCTTTTTTACAATTTCCCACCCTAGTGGACTTTGGTATGTCCCAGTCTGGCTGCTGTCTCTACAATAACAGGAAAATGGGCATTGTTTCTTACCTGATATGCTCATTTTCTGGTAGAGTAGAGACAGCAGCCAGCCCCGCCCTAGTATGGGTCACGCGAGGGAATTCCTTGTGCGGAGAAGAGCGATACAGTGACTATGGACTTTCACTTTTTGCTCACAATTCTCACTTGAGTCTACAGTTTTCCTTCATCTGAAACTGGGGAGGAGCCACAAGGGCCCGATGACATCGTAAGTGTAGACTCAGTCCAATTGGTTAATGGACAGAGCATACCCAGTCTGGCTGCTGTCTGTACTCTACCAGAAAATGAGCGTATCAGGTAAGAAGCAATGCCCATTCCCAACAAAAATGACCATTATGTAAGGGAAAACCCAGAAGTGTCGCGGTGGAACGGCAAGGGAAATAGAGAGCTCCGAGGAGTCCCCCGAAAACCCCCAGCTGGCAAATCGTCATCGGGAGGCCTTTGGGTCAGAACCATCCTGAAGGGATGGCGAAGAAAGAGAGGCATTTTTGTGACCGCGAGGAGCAGGGCAAGCTCCTTGGCAGGTCTGAAACAAGCTCTCTAGACCAGCGGCGGGGTTGGGGCCATCTTCAATGACCGCTTTGAAGCTGGGGCATCCGGACCAAGTTTAGAGCAGGAGCGGTGACCGGATGGAGTGTGGAAACCACAAAGAAGGCTGGCCGACCCAAGGGTAAATAAAAACTTTTAATTTGGAACTTCAAAAAATTTTTCCGGAGATTTAAAGCAGCGGCTAAGCGGCACTGGGAAAACGAAGAGAGGGGAAAGAAAGGGGAAAAAATGGTGACTGCCCATTTGGAAAAATTTAACCTTGAATACAGAAAAGATAAGTGGAAATTCTTCTAAGGAGTGTATGGCTTTTCCCTGTTGTTTTGACTTCGCTTTGTTACGACTGAGAAAGAACATTGAATGTTTTGAAATGGACTGACTTACCCTGGGATAGGATACTACAGCTGGAAAAAAATTTGAAAATAAGAGAGAGACTCAATTAAATGTGGTAAAATATAAAAATATCAAAAACTTCTTAAATTTGCTAAATGTGAACATGGAATGTGGGATGTTGGAAGAAATACTTGAAATGTTAAAAGATGCACGCTCAACACTAAAAGGTATTAAATGTCACTGTGTTTATTTGGTTTGCCAGCTGTACCTGCATTCTGAGTTATACAGTAGAATGAACTGTTTCTTATCAGCAATGATTTACTGCACAGGTCATTACATCACATACCTTCTTCCTTCTTTCCTTTGTCTGTATGCAGGCAGAAAAAGGAGCTCTGCCAAGATGTGATTAATTTAGTTAGTAAGTTTGTATTTTTACTTTATTTACATTAAAGATTTTTATTAGATTATGCCTCAGGTTTATTTTCGCTTACTTCAAAGGTATGCTTTCAAGGAATGCCAAGATTCACACCTCATTAATTCAGGGCAGAATTCACACCCTGACAAATGGTAGCCAGAGGATGGTTGATTTATGGCTATCTCCTTGTTAGTTACTTTCAAGAGATTAGCGCTTTAGGCTAATTAGGGAAATGATTTATCGCGACTGAGGAACGCTTAAATCACATTCTAACATGCCGACGAAAAAAAAAGAAAAAGAGGTTTTCAAGCCTCCCAATTCTGCCTGCTTCAACAACCAGGCTAGATGAAGAATCTGCTGTGGGACACAGATCTCAAGAAGATAAAGCTGTTTTTGAAGATGACAAATCCCGACTGAGGTCAGTAACGTGTCTTCCTAATTATGCATGCTCCCAAATATCTCCTAGAGATTTTGAAACGCTTGGTGCCAGGCCATGGCTTTCACAGCCGGAGAAATTTCACTCCCACACAGAAGGAGATATGTATGATGCTCTCTGCACCTCTGAGCAAGCTATGGAAAGCTATCGTAATCAAATAGAATATTATGAACGCCAGCTGTTTCAAGCCAAAAATGTTTATTCCATGCTCAAGTCAGAGAAGAGGGATTCCCATGCTTTTCAAATTTCTGAAAACGCCATCTTGCCTTTTCCCCAAAGCCTAAGACACACCCCCTGGAGGATATTGTGTCAGGCAAATCAGAACAGAGGGATGTGCACACGTCACAATTGTCACGTGATCTCCTTTGTTCTCCAATTGGACATGCCACGCAGGCAGAAATATTAAAGCCAAAAGATGTAACCACAGCACCATCTCCTGGCAGAAATGATTTACTACAGAGAGCAGATTACTCATATATTCAGGATGCAAAGCAACAAGTGCCTCCACAGGCCCAATTTTCAGCCCCCCCTGGTGATTTTGGAGCATTTTTACCTGCAGAGCAAGCATTTCAAATGCACATTCCTCAACAGGCATTTTTTGTTCCTCCATTGACTGGTGAGTCAAAACTAAAAATGTCAGGACAAAATTATAAAGCCTGGGTCAGTGAGGTTTCAATTTTGCTTCGCAGAGAAGGTACCCATTTTATGGTGTTTAATCCTCCTGCCCAGCCATGGACTCCTGCAATAAGAGACTTAGAGACTAAGGCTTGCACAACATTATTAATGTCCATGGAAACTGAACTGCAGGTTATTTTTCTGCCTAATGCAACAGCCCAACAAATTTGGGCCCATTTGGAAGATTGCTACAGGCCCGTTTCAATCGAATCTTCATGTTTGCTCATGTCTGAGTTCCATGGCTTGAAATTGAAACCTGGTGAACAAATTGATGGACATTTCACCAAACTGAAAGGAATGAGAAGAGAATTGAGAGAAAGAGGCCATTTTATTGATGATGTTCAAATGATCAGCATTATCATTAACTCATCGAATTATGAATGGAAAGATGCTATTGCAAAGATTAACCACGTGCCTATTGCTCAACAAACAGTCAATAATGTTTGCAGACTTTTAATTGAGGAGGAGGCTTTATTTTTAGCCATGCCGCATTTGCGAGGACCGCCCGCATCAAAAGCTCCAGCTAGACGTCCCTTCCGAGGAAGAGTCTACACTCCAAGGATTCCAAGATGCTACATCTGTAACCGTATGGGACATGACACCCGGGATTGTCCCCAAAGAGTTCCAGCTCCCGTCACAAACCAGCCCAGAGGAACAGACTCCAGAGGCAGAGGTAGAGGCAGAAGACAAGGTCGTCGTGGTCCAAGGTGTGATCCGCAAGCTTCACTCGTCACATTGGCCTTAACCAATGATCCACAACCTGATCCAGAGTACAACAGACGGCTTCTGTGGACTTTGGACAGCGGAGCAGCGTTGCATGTTACCTACAGAAAGGAAATCTTCACAGAGATGCACGAGCCTGAAACTGATCTCCGTGAACTTTATTCTTTCTCCAATCATCCTTGTAAGGTCATGGGAAAAGGAACTGTTTATGTTGAAGAGCTCAATACACTCATTCCTGATGTTTATTACATACCTTCAGCAACCAGTAATTTGCTTAGTCAAAGTCACTTGTCTAGAATGTTAAACTTCCAGGTTCACCACCTCAAAAAAGCAAGTTACATAGTTAAAAATGGAGATATTGTTGCTGAAACCATGCTAATTGGTGGTGTTTATTAAATAAAGCCAAAGCCTAAACCGCAAGCACAGGCAAGTATACAAACTCCAAAAGAGGAGAGCATAGGCCCAGAGAGAGTTGCTTCAGAGAGAGATCCTGTTGCTACTCAGAAGGCTAAACAGAAGCCAACAAACAGAAAATAAGGAAGCAGGTTGCTCAGAGCAAGCCTGAGGTTCCTCATGAAACTGTTAATGTTGAAAATTCACTAATTGGTAAACCTTTGCATTCCAGGTGTATCCACAAGTGGCATAGAAGATTGGGGCATGCCAGTTTCCGTGTTCTTAGGAAAATGCCGGAGTTCGCAAAAGGTTTGGATTTAAAGGGGTGTAAGGTGTTTATGGATTGTGCTGTCTGCAAGAAGGCCAAATCCAAAGCAGCAGCCATTCCCAAACACGCTACACGCCTGTCAACATGCATTTTTGATTTGGTACACACTGACATAGTGGGTCCTTTTCCGCCAACACTTGGTGGTAAAAAATATTTTCTAACAATTGTTGATAATTACTCTAGATATGGATTTGTATATCCCATGAGAGAGAAATCTGAGACCTTTCAGATCTTTAAAGACTTTGCAGCACTTGTTTCTACCCAACACCAAGTTCGCATCGCCAGAATCCATAGTGACCGCGGTGCCGAATTCATGTCTCAGCGTTTCCAGGACTGGATGCATAAGAATGGAATTCTTCATCAGACATCCGCTCCTTACACACAGGCTCATAACGGAGTCGCAGAATGAAGACAAGGGGTCCTACAAACCATGATGAGTTGTCTCCTAGAAGACGCCAATCTCAGTAACCCATACTGGGGTGAAGCTATCAAATATGCAAATTACATTGTCAACTGTACTTGGAGCAGTGTGATAAATCAAACTCCTTTCTTCATGATGTATGGCTATAAGCCGAATCTCAAGAACCTCCACATTTTTGGTTCATACGCTATGGTGAACATTCCCTTAGCTCAAAGAAGAAAAGGAGGTCCAGTAGCAAAATGACTGAGATTTATGGGTATTGATGATAATTCAAAATGGAGAAAATTTATTGACTCTAAACATATAATTGTGATTTCACAATCTGCTAATTTTGAGGAAGATATTGACTGGTCCAGGATTCATTCCAATGATCCTGGAGTTTATTTTCCTAGAGATGATATTGCAGATGCCACGCAGCCTGATGACAATTTACAGGCAGATATTCCTTCTACTAGTTCTTCACAACCTGATGTTCCGTCTTCGCAAGCCGCGGATGCTGATGCTAGCGACGAACGTGAGGACGAGGACGAAGAAGAAGAAGAAGACTGGACTGTTGTTCTGAGACGTTCCAAGAGGGTTACAAAAGGAATCCCTTCACAACGATATTCGTGGCAACTGACAAAAACACCATTACCTTTGATTTGCAACGTTACTCTTCCTCCTGAGACATTCACACAAATCAAACAGCTTCCTGATTCAGAGCAAGATAAATGGTATGATGCAATGCAGGATGAAATGGACAGTTTAAAGAAACTTAATGTATTTACACCTGCAAAGCCTCCAGCAAACAAGAAAGTCATTGGAACTCGATGTGTCTACAGAATCAAGAAGAAACCGAACAGTGACTCTTTATACAAAGCCAGACTTGTAGCTCAGGGTTTCGCTCAACGTTATCCTGAGGACTACACAAACACTTACTCACCAACAGTCAGAACTGACAGTGTAAAAATTGCTTTAACCACTGCAACTATTCTTGGTTTAGAAGTTTTCCAATTTGATGTGGACACGGCTTATCTACATGCAGACCTAGATGAAGAGATCTATGTGAGAAGCCCTCCAGGATTCCGAAAGCAAGAAGGGGATACCTGGTTCCTGAACAAAAGTCTTTATGGTCTGAAACAGTCAGGTTTAATGTGGTACTTATGTCTTACTGACAAACTAAATTCAATGGGCTTTATTAAGTCCGAAGCTGATGAGTGTGTGTTCACAAAAAGATCTAACAATGCATATGAGGTAATTCTTTATGTTGATGATATTGTTTATATTGGTCCAAATAAGAAAATGAATGAGATTTTTGCTAAAAGTTTGCAGAGATGCTTCACATTGAAATCTTTAGGTCATATTAGCACTTATTTAGGTGTTCAGATTGACAAAACACAGAAGGGGTTTAGTCTTTCACAAGAGGAGAAAATTGACCACATTTTGCATCATTGCAACATGAAGGATGCTAACACAACAAAGACACCCATGCAAACAGATTTTCACAACTTGACACATGAATCAAGTCCTGAGTTCGAAGATCAAACACTTTATCGTTCAGTCATTGGGTCACTGTTGTACATTAGTAGTTGGACCAGACCCGACATTGCACTTAGTGTTAATCTCTTATCACGACACGTAGGTAAGGCAACACAATTTCATTGGACATGTGTTAAGAAGTTATTGAAATACCTGAATCACACTAAACACATGAAGTTATTGCTAGAACCAACACATACTGATTATGCAGAATTATGTTGTTATGTAGATTCTGATTGGACAAGTGATAAGAAATCACGCAAAAGTACTTCAGATTACATGATGTTCCTGAATGGATGTCCTGTTTACTGGCAAGTGAGAAAACAGAATTTTGTTTCTTGTTTATCTACTGAAGCTGAATATGCTTGTGTTTCAGATGCATGTAATTCTCTAACATGGTTTGATGCTTTGATCACAGATATATGGACACGTCCGATTCGACCGATTACCATGATGGAAGATAATGAATCGGTGGTTTATATTTCTGAGTCACATTTCACAGGTTCTAGGTCCAGACACATTGACATTTGTTATGAAAACACAAAGCAATTAGTTAAACAAGGTTTTGTTAAGTTGCAATATGTATCTACACATGATCAAATTGCTGATATGCTCAACAAACCGCTTCCAGCAGCTCAACACGAGTATCTGCAGAAGAAGATGTCCCTTATTTGATGTTATCCACCCAACTGGCAAAAGAAGGGGTGTCACTGCGTTTATTTGGTTTGCCAGCTGTACCTGCATTCTGAGTTATACGGTAGAATGAACTGTTTCTTATCAGCAATTATTTACTGCGCATGTCAGTACATCACATACCTTCTTCTTTCCTTCCTTTGTCTGTATGCAGGCAGACAAAGGAGCTCTGCCAAGATGTGATTAATTTAGTTACTAAATTTGTATTTTTACTTTATTTACATTAAAGATTTTTATTAGATTATGCCTCTACTGATTCACACCTCGTTAATTCAGGGCGGAATTCACACCCTGACATTAAAGAACCAGAAAAAGCATTGAAACATATAGAACAGGATTTTGGAGAGGAACTGATAAAGGGAAATATAAAAGAGAGGCAAAAGACTAATAGTGTGGGGAAAAAAACTGAAAATAAAAGCCAGCTAGGCAATCTCACTGAGATTTATAGAGACACAAAAAGAGCAGAGAGAGAAAAAGGGAAATACTATCCAAGAAAAGAACAACCTAAAAGCAAAGAGTGAAATAGTGGGAAGCAAAAAAGAGGAACTCAAGGGAGGGTTACGGAAATAAATTATAGAAGAATGATAGGGGAAACTCAGAAGACATACAAAAGGAAGAAAAAGAAGGAAAAAGGGAAATTAAGAGTAGGAGATAGAAGGAGAAAAAGAAAGCTGAAGAAAAATAGAACATTAAAGAGAACAAGAGATGAGTTAAGAAAAAATGGTTAGGAAAGGAGGAAGGCAAAAAAGAGAGATATTGGTATAAAATCAAATATGTTGATACTGTTGATGATATATAGTTAAATAAGATAATCTTGTTAAGTGTGGATAACCAATTAAGTAAACTGCTTGTGATATTAAAATGGAATTTGATTATATATGCTGCATATAGAAACTAGAAATAACAAATGGAAAATAAAATGATAAAGTTGGTATACTTTTTTCTGTAAGGGCGAAAAATGATTTTGTTTATTTGTTAAGAAAAATTTAAATTTAAGATGGAAATATGGTAAGAAAATGTGGGCCGAGATTAGAAATGATAATGTGAGGTAAAATTAATTATGTATAAGAGAGAATGTAAAAAGGGGGGAAAAACCCGGACAACACTTTGTTTGTAAAGAGATTTTAAAATTTGTAACAAAAAATAAAAAACTTTATACACACAAAAAATGACCATTATGTAGAGGGATGTGCGAGATATGTAGGACGTATAGATCATCCTGTATCATACTAGAGACTAAGAAGTACTGTATTTTTCAGAGTATAAGATGCACCAGAGTATAAAACGGACCAAGATTTTGAAGAGGTAAGTTTTTAAAAAATTGTGAAAAACGGGGCATGCAGAGAGTTTGGGAGGCCTGCAAAGTGCTTCTGGGTGCCGGGGAGGGCAAAAATGCGATGTGTGGGGGCTCGATCTTCCTAAAGGGTAAGGCTTTTATTGATCTCAAATCCACTTTTCTCTACCCTTCCCATGGCAGGGCAGGACTAAACATATCTCTCTGTGCTTTATTTTTTCCCCCTTCCCTCTGACCAGTGACCACGCAGAGCCGCTTGGCCCAAGGAGCAGCAGTCAGCTCTCTTCTTCTCTTCAGCGAGTAGGGAAAGACATGTGGGGGCTTCTGAATGGCCCATTGGGCGAGGAGGGGTAGGGATCCCTTCCATTTGGATTAACAGATCCTCGTGCCTGAGTGGCAAAAGGGAAGCCCAAAAAAACAACCCAGCAAGGCTGCCTCCTTGAACAACCGGGCTTGTTCACAGCCCTCTTGGCAACCCTGCTTCCTTAGTCTCGGGGCAAAAGCAGATGCCAGGCTCCAGGGAGACTCCCGACCCGGCACTCCCGCATTCTGAAGTTTCCTTTTCATCCCACGCTTCTTCCACTAGCCAAGATCCCGACGATGCCAATAGCTTTTTCCAGAGAGAAAGTGGAGATCTAGCGTCCTGAGAAAACCCTTTGTGGAGAGGAGATCATTCTTCTTCCCCCCCCCCGCCCCAATCCCCCTGGATATGTCATGCAGTGCTTATTGCTATTGCTGCTATTGCGCCCAGCTACCGTATCTCTTTGCTGCATGACAGATCCGGGGGGAATGGGAGGGTGGAGGAAGAGAAAAGGAACCATCTCCTCTCAATGAAGGCTTTTCTCAGGACACTAGATTGGGAAGTTAAAAACCTGGAATGGGATACAATCAAGATTGATTCAAAGGCTTTGGCTCCTGAGATTGCTGTGCTGCCACCCAAAAATGCTGTTACCATGATCTCTACCACCTACAACTGCCCGAGAAGGGGTAGGTGAAGTGGGTTCTGCAGAGATCGTGGTAACAGTGTTTTTGGGTGGCAGCACAGAGATCTGTCTCCCAGGCCAGGAGCAGAAGCTGACCGCCCTCCACCTGGGTTGCCTGGAGAAGCGGGAAGCCGAGCGGCAAGCCACCTTGCCTTACACCTCCTGCATAGCGTCCACTTCACCTGCCCCTTTTCCAGATGACCCAGGCAGCTACATTCGGAGTATAAAACACACCTAGATTTTCACCCTCTTTTTTGGGGGAAAAAGGTCTTATACTCTGAAAAATACGGTGAGATGCATCTAGGAAAAATGATCTATGAAGAGTTAAAGAACTCCCAACAAAAAGAAATGACCTCCATAGGTGGTATACATACCCAGAAATCTGCTAGCTCTAAACATACAGCAAGGTAGAGAACATTTGAAGAGAGAAAAAAATAGCCTTCAAAGTCAACAGGTTATCTAGTTGTAATAGAAAAAGAGGCTATGCATGTATTGCTGAATCATCCTCATTGCATCAGCTTACAGTTTACAGTTTACAACTTACAACCTTATATCAGCTGGCAGCTATTAAATCCTCAGTACCTGACACTCCTCCCATTTAAAGCTGTACAGCTGATAATCCAAATGCTTTGACACAGTCTTTATACTTTTCCACAGATACAGGTTTTGTTAACATATCAGCTATATTATAATCGCTAGAACAATGCTGTAATCTGATCAGTTTCTCCTTTACAGCTTCTCTCACATTACAGTATTTAATGTCTACATGTTTACTTCTATTTCCAATGCGATCTCCTGTTGCTATTGTTATACATGCAGCATTGTTTTCAAATCCTGGTACAGCATCTTTTACATTAACATTTACATATTTCAGTAATTGTACATACATTGTGTATTACCAACATTTCCTGGTAATTTTGAGGTTCGTACCTAACACTGTATGCTCTGACCTCACTCGCAGTAAACCTTTCAGGAGGTACACCCTTATTACTCCTCTCGGATCTTTTTGGAATAATGTGTTCCTGTGTCACTATTTCCGGTCTCTCCTCTTCTACATCTATGTCATCTGTGCTTTCACATTTTATCATGGTTCTATCCTCTTCTACATCTCTATCTGATTCGGTATCATCTTCCGACAGATTAGACCTCTGTATTGGCATGAACACCTCATGATTAGCATGTATCTTATTCCAGTTGTTCTGTTCTGCAAAACTAGCAGATCTCGAGATCACTACTCACTTAGTACCATCTGTAAACCTGTACTCCTTTGTTTCTAGCTCATACCCAACAAACCAAAGCTTTCTGGCCTTTTTCTGACCTTTTCTCTGCTAGTAGTTTTCGGGATATGCACCCAGGCATAACTACCAAATGTTCTTAAATGAACTAAAGAGGATTTCCTGTCATGCATCAGGAAATATGGCATTTCCTGTATTGCCTCACTCCATAACCTGTTAACGACATAATTCGCTGTCTTTATGGCTTTACTCATGCCTGCATCAGCAAGCAATGCGTCTTTCATTGTCTGTGCACACCATTTCTTCTCTCAACCACATTGTTTTCAGAAGGTGTTTTTCTATGCCGTATACCTAGACTGCTTAACCACCTTTGAAACCTGTCAGACATAAACTCTGTTCCCCTGTCTGTTTGCAGCTGGCATAACTTACATCCATGCTGTCATTCTATCAGTGTTACCCATTTCCTGAATTGTTGCAATACTTCAGTCTTATTTTTCAGTAACTAACAATATCCATATCTACTGTAATAGTCTACTATGACTAAGGCATATTTTGCTCCTCCTAAAGAAGGTGTCATAAAACCAACCAAATCAGCATGAACTAATTGTAATACCTTCCTTTTTTAGCAAAGGTTGTAGAGAGTGTGGTAGCACAACAGTTCCCACGGCACCTGGAGGAGAATGATTATCTAGACCCGCGCCAGTCCGGCTTCCGACCCGGGCACAGCACGGAGACGGCCTTGGTCGCATTGGTTGATGATCTCTGGAGGGCCAGAGATAGGGGCTGTTCCTCTATCCTGGTCCTATTAGATCTCTCGGCGGCGTTCGATACCATCGACCATGGTATCCTGTTGCACTGGCTAGAGGGGCTGGGAGTCAGGGGCACCGTTCTACGGTGGTTTGGCTCCTACCTCTCTGACCGGAAGCAACGTGTGTTGGCAGGGGAGCAGAGATCGACCCGGAGGCCACTCACATGTGGGGTGCCTCAGGGGTCGGTGCTCTCGCCCCTCCTGTTCAACACATACATGAAACCGCTGGGCGAGATCATCCGTGGTTTTGGGGTGGGATATCATCTGTATGCTGATGATACTCAGCTATACATTTCCACCCCGAACCACCCCAATGAGGCCGTCGAAATGATGTCCCGGTGTTTGGAGGCCGTACGGGTCTGGATGGATGACAACCGACTAAAACTCAACCCTTCCAAGACGGAGTGGCTGTGGCTTCCGGCCTCCCGGTTCAACCAGTTGCTTCCATCTCTGGCCATTGGGGGCGTGCAACTGGCCCCCATGGAACAGGTGCGCAATTTGGGCGTCCTCCTAGATGCCCGGCTGTCCATGGATGACCATGTAACAGCCGTGGCAAGGGGGGCGTTCCATCAGGTTCGCCTGATGCGCCAATTGCGCCCCTTATTGGACCGGGATGCCCTACGCACAGTCACCCATGCGCTAGTGACGTCTCGCCTGGACTACTGCAATGCTCTCTACATGGGGCTTCCCTTGAGATGCACTCGGAGACTGCAGTTGGTCCAGAACGCGGCCGCGCGGGTGATTATGGGGAGGACTAGATACTCCCCTGTAACACCTCTCCTGCGCGAGCTGCACTGGCTTCCTGTAGTCTACCGAGTGCGTTTCAAGGTTTTGATTATGATCTTTAAAGCGCTTCATGGCACAGGGCCTAGTTACATGCAGGATCGCATCCTGCCCCATACATCCCTACGACCAATCCGCTCACACAGAGAGGGACTTCTTCGGGTGCCGTCCGCCAAACAGTGTCGGGGGGGCGACACCCAGGAGCAGAGCCTTCTCTGTGATGGGCCCAGCCCTGTGGAATGACCTCCCCCGTGACATCAGGACTACTTCCGATCTCCGCTCCTTCCGTGTACAGCTGAAGACCCACCTCTTTCAATTATCTGGCCTGGCTCAACCGTAAATTTTTTCTTACTCCTCCTGACAGTTCTCTTAAATCTTAAATTTTAAATTTTAAATTGTGTTTTACAATTGGGGTATTTTAATGGTGACTTTTAATTGTCCAATTGTGATGTAATTTGTACCTCCTCCGTGCATGTATGTTCTGTATATATGTATGTTTATGTGTTTGTATATGTTTTATATGCTTCATTGTACGCCGCCCCGAGTCCTGTTTGGAAAGGGAGCGGCTAATAAATTTAAATTTATTATTATTATTTATACCCAGCTTGTAGTTCATGCACTCTTCTTACTTACAGGATGCATTTTAGCTTTTGATTCCAGTTGACATCACAGTGAGAATGGACTGGAAATTAGCGGAGCTCTGATGAGCTCCGCGAAAACCAGCCGGTACCAGCTGTCGGGAGGCCTTCAGGCCATAGCTGTCTTGCAGGGATGGTGAAGAAAAAAGAGGCATTTAATGGATGGCGAGGAACTGGCAAATTCCTTGCCAGGACAGAAACAATCTCTCCAGATCGGCAGCAGTGGCGGCGACCATTTTCTGATGGTCGTCTTGAAGCTGGGGCAACCGAACATAAGTGGTGGGTTTCAAAATTGTTTGCTAGCTATTATGTGGGCGTGGCCTGTTTTGTGGGTGTGGCTTGGCAGTCATATCACCTGGTGGGCATAGCCAACTTGTAAAATGTGGCAAAACTCATTTAACAATGCTCTTGCTTATCAACCAAAATTTTGGGCTCAATTGTGAACATAAGTTCTCTTTCTTTCTTCCTTCCTTCCTTCTTTCTTTCCTTCTTTCTTGTGTCTCTCGCTCCCTTTCTTTCTTTTTTTCTTTTTTAAATTTTTTAAATTGTTTTAATTAAACAAAAACACAAAAAAGAATCATTCTTCATTACATCTTGTAGAAAGCATGTTGATTGGTTACAAATAGATTTCGTGTGTTACTACCACAATCATCATTTATACTTCCTTCATATTGAACTGTACATTTTAAATCAAAAATCTTTATGTATTTTACTATCAATGTACCATCATTCTCATCTGACTAGAATTATTTAAACATGTTTTTATCTAGAATCATTTGTATTTAAAGACACAACCACCTACTGGCACTCGTTAGCTATTTCAATAAACCTCCAATAATTACCCTTTAATAACATATTCCTTTTTTCCCCCCAACTCACTGTTCAAGGCTCATATCTAATTGCTTTTACCAATGCCAATACATGTAGAAATCATTAAACATTATCCATTAACATTTCCTTGTTGTTATTATAGTTATCTAAAATTTTTTTACTATTCATATCACATCTCCTCTCATCCGACCCAAGAAAGATTACATCTTTATAATAAAATCTAAACAAAAATTTGTTAGTAGAGTTTATAAGTACCCAAGAAAGACTACATCTTTATAGCAAAATCTAAACAAAAATTTATTAGTAAAATTGATAAATCTTTTTCCCAGGTCCCGGTTTGTAGTTTATATCCAAATTGCTTTTACTAGTTGAAATTATTATTTCATTATTACTATCATAATGAATTATTTGTTAACAAATAAACATTTAAAGAAACATTCTAAAAACATCTACAAAATCCTACTTGTTAATCACCAAAAATTAACTAAGTTTTTAATTATCAACATTCATTGTCAGCCTGTATCTTTCAAGTAACAAAACAATCTTATCTCTTTTGCCAGTTGTTGCGTCACTTCTCTTATTAACTTCTTTATAAGGTTTTTTAAAACTTCTCTCTGCACTTTTTTGCTTAAAAGATCTTTCATATAGTCTTGTTGCCCTTGAGCTGGTGTTGAAATTAACATATATTTTATTATCAGACATATTTCTGAAGTTGTTTCTCTTCTTAATTCCATCATCAAATCCATATCTTGACAAGAGGGATAGCACTCCAGATTATCAAGTTCACTTTTCCATATTCCCTTCTTTCCACGTTCACTCATGAATGCTCCATTAGTAAATTCATCTGTTATCTTATCTTTATCTTCTATATCTTCATTCTCTTCTTTAATTTTTGGGGCTCCAACCCCTTCGTCTTTTGCTGTGCAAGACAATAGTCTATCCAACTTCTTATCAAATCTCTCAAATCTTTCCAATATATTTTGAATTCCATCCAAAAAATCCTGAAAACTTAGGGTTTCCTCATCTGCATATTGATACATATTCCCAAGAAGAGAAGAAAGAGTCTAGAATCCACTGCCACTCTCGCCTTCAATGTCTTAGATGTATAAAAGTACTTTTATTTTGAATTTACTTAAGCACAAGATTCTTTTAATTTTTTCAAAAAGGAAGGAAAATATTTCACAGACACCTGAAAAAGAACAGTCCGTGTCCTTGAGTCCTTATCAGTCTCCACAAGTAAGCTGCAACCCTGCAGTTACGTCAGTAGAATCAAAGGAGCCCTTTCTTTTTCTTTCTTTCTTTCTTTCTTTCTTTCTTTCTTTCCTTCCTTCCTTCCTTCCTTCCTTCCTTCCTTCCTTCCTTCCTTTCTTTTTCTTCCTTCCTTCCTTTCTTTCTTGTCTCTCTCTCCCTTTCTTTCTTTCTTTCTTTCTTTCTTTCTTTCTTTCTTTCTTTCTTTCCTTCCTTTCTCTTCCTCTTTCTTTCTTTCTTTCTTTCTTCCTTCCTTCTTTCTTTCTTGTGTCTCTCTCCTCCACTTTCTTCCTTCCTTCCTTCCTTCTTCCTTCTTTCTTTCTTTCTTTCTTTCTTTCTTTCTTTCTTTCTTTCTTGTCTCTCTCTCTCCCTCTTTCTTTCCTTCCTTCCTTTCCTTTTCTTCCTTCCTTCCTTTCTTTCTTGTGTCTCTCTCCCTTTCTTTCTTTCTTTCTTTCTTTCCTTCCTTTCTCTTCCTCTTTCTTTCTTTCTTTCTTTCTTTCTTTCTTTCTTCCTTCCTTCCTTCCTTCTTTCTTTCTTGTGTCTCTCTCCCCCACTTTCTTTCTTTCTTCCTTACTTCTTCCTTCCTTCTTTTCTCTTTCTTTCTTTCTTTCTTTCTTTCTTTCTTTCTTTCTTGTCTCTCTCTCTCTCTCTTTCTTTCCTTCCTTCCTTTCCTTTTCTTCCTTCCTTCCTTTCTTTCTTGTGTCTCTCTCTCCCTCTTTCTTTCTTTCCTTCCTTTCTCTTCCCCTTCCTTCCTTCCTTCCTTCTTTCTTTTTGTGTCTCTCTCCCACCTTCCTTCCTTCCTACTTTCTTGTGTCTCTCTCTCCAACTTTCTTTCTCTTTCCTTCTTTCTCTTTCTTTCTTTCTTTCTTTCTTTCTCTCTCTCTCTCTCTCTCTCTCTTTCTATCTTTGTCTCTCTCTCCCTTTTCTTCTCTCTCTCTCTCCCCCTCCCTCCCTCCCTCCCTTCCTTACTCTTTCTTTTTCTCTTTCTCTCTCTCTCCCCCCCTCTCTCTCACACACATATCCCTTCCAGTTGGTGAAAATTTCTGTTTTGCCAGCTGTGAGGCTGGCAAAGAAGCCTCACTATCCATTTAAAACAAACCCTATCACCCTATGCACATGTAACTGGAGTGAGTGGGGTGGGGGTGATTTTCATGGGGGCAAAAGGGAGACTCAGCACTTGGCACCAAAGGCTTCACTCCTGAGGTGCCCCCATCTTCTTACCTATAGCTGTAGGCATTGAAAATCTGAAAAGGCCACTCCCTTGTTTTCATGAGGGCAAGCAGCTCCACAAATTGCATCGGGGAATCAGGCCAACAGGCAGCAATGACTGGAAAGAAGAGGCATTTCGCTTTCAGGGCTCCTGCTCCACTCGGCTCCTGGGAGGGCTTAGGCGGCAGTGGTGGCGGTGGCAGCAGCAGTTCCTGGGGAATGAAGTCATTGTGGCCATTGTCTCCCCTGAGCTGCCCGTTGAGTCTCTGAGGCACTTGTCGCTTGCAGGAGGAGGAGGAGGAGCAGCATAAAGCAGTGCCACCTTAAACCAAAGCCTCTGAGTAACTGGGAAAGAAAGCCACGCTTGGAACCTGCCGAAAACTGCTGCTCGAAAAGCACGGCTTTCTTTCCCAGTTACTCGGAGGCTTTGGTTTAAGGTGGTGCTCCTTTGCGCCGCCCCTCCTCCTCTTCCTGCACTAGATTTGTTTTCTTCCAGAATGGCAGTGGGGGGAAAACCACCTCACCTCTGAGCTCCAACACTGCATCTCTGCCAGAAGGGTGGGGGTGGGGGAGACGGGGGACTCCTGCTTGCCAGCAGGGATTACTGCATCTTGACTGCCTTGTGAAAGTACTGTAGGTATGTCGTTCCTCTCTCTCTCACACACACACACACACCATTTCCCTCATGTCTGCCACTGTAAGGGCGAACCGGTTGGTCAATGGACCCGGAAGTAAGTTCCTGCCCCACCCCTGTCACTCACTTGCTCGCTCGCTCGCCGCCACCCGTCCAGAAGCTGCTCCATTGCTCGCTCCCCCCGCCCGTCTGCACTATCCTAGCCCCGCCCACTGCTCACTGATTGGCTACCTCACCAATCACCCCACCCGTCTCTAAGAACCCTATCTAAACCCACTTACCTTTTTTTTCCTGTTTGGCGCTCTATTGCTGCCTGCCGACTCCGAGGAGGTAAGTAAGCTGCAACTAAGCGTGGGGCGGGGGGAGGGGGATGCCGTGGCCCTGCACTATAAGCGAGTCCGGTGACATTTTGCGGCCTTGTAAGGATCCCGGGCTCGCTTATAGCGCAGGGCCACAGGGCCGCCAGAAAGCACGGGGGTGGGGACGGCGGCGGGAGCTTACGCGGCACAGCCGGCCCAAGTTCGGGGACCTTCCAAGGCCTTGGCATTTTTTGCATTGGGGCGTGCTGCAAGAGAGAGGGAGTAAAGACCTTTTCCAGATTGTTGGTGGTGGAGGTGCGGGCCTGAGCTCACTAAAGCAAGTTCGAGGAAGTCCTTTGTGCCAGCTGGAAAAGGTCTTCACTCCCCCCTCTTGCAGCGGGGGCCGGAAGCCCTAGCCTCAAAAGCCGATTCTGGACATCTATTGCAGTCGTGAGGAGCTGAGGAGAGCGCGGATAAGAGCGCGAAGGTTAGGGTTACTGGGCAGCGTGTGTGTGTGTGAGAGAGGTTGGCGTTACGCCCCCCCCGCACCCTCCCTCCCAGGGGTCGAAGCACCTCAAAGGGACAGGCAGGCTGCCACAGCTCCACTGAGAAGACATTTCTGAGAAGAGAAACTTCTCTGGTCGTGCCCGACCTGGTGGAGCGCCGGCGACCGCCAGCCCGTCGCCAGGGAGACAGTCAGTGAGGTGAACCACGTGGTTACTCTGATCGCATGGGCACAGCCCGACCGGAGAAGTTTCTCTTCTCAGAAATGTCTTCTCAGTGGAGCTATGGCAGCCTGCCTGTCCCTTTCAGGAGCTCCACTGAGAAGACATTTCTGAGAAGAGAAACTTCTCTGGTCACGCCCGACCTGGTGGAGCACCGGCAACCGCCGGCCCATCGCCAGGGAGACAGTCAGTGAGGTGAACCACATGGTTACTCCGATCGCATGGCCGCAGCCCGACCGGAGAATTTTCTCTTCTCAGAAATGTCTTCTCAGTAGAGCTCCTGAAAGGGACAGGCAGGCTGTTGCCGGTGCTCCACCAGCTCCGGTGCAGCCCGACTGGAGAAGTTTCTCTTCTCAGAAATGTCTTCTCAGTGGAACTGTGGCAGCCTGCCTGTCCCTTTGAGGTGCTTCGACCCCCAGGAGGGAGGGTGCGGGGGGGGCATAACTCCAGCCTCACACACACAGACACGTTGCCCAGTAACCCTAACCTAGGTAACATCATCAGTACTAGAAGGGAGGGGGGGGGAGGAGGAGAAAGGACAAAAAGGAGAAAGAGAGGGAGAAAGAGGAGGTGGGGGAAAGTGGGATCCTTGGTGCTTTCTGAGCTTGGTGGTTTTCTTACAGACGTTTCATTACCAAACTAGGTAACATCAGTGCTAGAAGGGAGTGGGGGGGAGGAGAAAGGACAAAAAGGAGAAAGAGAGGGAGAAAGAGGAGGTAGGGGAAAGTGGGATCTTGCTGCTTTCTGAGCTTGGTGGTTTTCTTACAGATGTTTCATTACCAAACTAGGTAACATCAGTGCTAGAAGGGAGTTGGGGGGGGGGGGAGAAAGGACAAAAAGGAGAAAGAAAGGGAGAAAGAGGAGGTGGGGGAAAGTGGGAACCTTGCTGCTTTCTGAGCTTGGTGGTTTTCTTATAGACATTTCATTACCAAACTGGGTAGCATCATCAGTGCTAGAAAGAGTGGGATATATTGAGAGGAGGAAGAGGGGTTGGGGGGAGGGAGACGACAGTGGGGTCCCTGGTGTTCCCTGAGCTTGGGGGTTTCTTGCAGACATTTCATGACCCAGCTAGGTATATCACACCAATGACAATAAAATATCTGCAAGCAAGCCATCAAGACCACAGGGCATTTATTTCTTCATGTATTAAATTTATATGCCTCCTGCCTCGTGGTCATCACGATCTCATCAAGACCTTCCACAATGACCAGCCTTAGAATTACATCTCCACAATCTCAAATTTTATTTATTGTGTATAGAATATTTTAATGGTTTTATTTTAATTTATTATGTGTAGAATATGTTTAATTGTTTTATTTTAATTTATTATGTGTAGAATATCTTTTTTTTTAAATTATTTTTAGGGAATTTTTATTTATTTATTGTTTATAGAATGTTTATTACAAGAAATGTTATTCCTTTTTGCAAATGTTTTATTTGTGATGCAATATGTTGCTTTTAAGTGTACAGGTTGGTGCATGGTTTATGTGTCTCAAGGTGGCTGCTTTTCTATGGGCAGGCCAGGTTGGTGCAAGGCAGCTTTGCCAGATTTTGTGTGTTTCTGTGTGATACCTGGTTGTTTGGGTAATTGTGAGGTGGTTGCTGGTTCTGTGAGCTTCCTGGCACTGTCCTTTATAATTTCCCACAATGCCTTGATGGTTTTTATTCCAGTGGCTTTGTCTTTCCTGTCCTTCGGGTTAGGGGAAAAAACTGGTTTCATCTGCAGTCTTTTGGGGGGAAATTGTTGATTTTTGGTGTTTTCCTGGCACTGTCATAGTTTGTGTGTGGGGGTGTGTAGTGTCCCGCAGTTATCTACACATTAATAATGATCAAGTACTAATAATATTTCCTTATACATTTTAGTGACCTTTCCTTACATAATTGGTGTTCTCTTTCATACTTTTAGATTTCTAATTGCTGTTTCTGTTAGCAATTGATAAAACAAATCCCACGTGAAAAGGTATTCGAAGCCTTCTTGATTTTAATTGTCAATTTATTCATCCCTGCACATTCTAATATTTATTCATTTTCATATCTTTGCTTTTCCACTGTTGTGCAAACACAATTCCAGCAGCTGCTAACATGTGTAAAATTAAATATGTATTGTATTCCCTTTGAAATACAAGTAGTAAGTAGTAGCTACTTACCTTCTGTAAGTAGCTCTTTTATTGTTTTGTGTACTTATTTTAATCTTATTTAAGTAGTAAGTGCACAAAATAATAAATTTCCTTTTTTATATCTTCTTTTTGTAGATCATCCATTGGGGCAAAGAATTCAGTGACATCGTCTTGGCCACTCCCACCCAGTCACATGGCTGACAAGCCACTCCCACCCGGTCACATGGCCAGCAAGCCACTCCCACAAAGCAGGCCACACCCACAAAGTAGGTTCCAAAAATTTTTGAAACCCACCACTGGTGTGCGGGCTTCTTCCAACAGCCATAGAAGGAACAGGAGCGGAAGATTAGGCTGTTGGAAGAAGCCCACATGGTGCGCGCTTCCTTCTCTTTGACAGCAGCCTTGTTCCAATGGGGGGGGGGAGAAATCCATGCGTTAGAGGGGTAGAGAAGGCCGAGCTTCTGCTAGGGACTGCCTTTCCTCCCTCTCTTATGCATGGATTTCTCCCCCCCCCCCCCAATTGGAAACCAGGTTGCTGTCAAAGAGAAGGAAGCATGCGCCGCTCAGGCTTCTTCCAACAGCCTAATCCTCCACTCCGGCAAAGGAAGTGGGTGGGCAGGGCAAGCATGGTGCGGACAGGCGGGGTGGGTGAGCAGGCTGGCGGGGGGAGTGAGCAGGGGGACAGGCCAGGGGAGGGACTGTTCTGGTATGGGGCATCCAGAGGCCACGGTATGGAAACGGACACAAAATTATTGCTAACGGTACGCACGTACTGGACTGGACCGGCTGAAACCCACCTCTGGCTGGAGCAGTGTTTGGACTGAGTGCTGGAGCTGGGTGAGATAAATGCAAACTCTCACTTAAAGAAAAATTTTGGAAATTTGAAATCAATGTTCTTAAATCAATTCCGGAGCTTGGAATAGCAGCTATTTGGCACTTTGGGGGGGGGGGGGAGGAAAACCCTAAGACTATGAAATAAAAAGCCCAATAAGAATTTGTGCAATTGGGAAGCAGGGGAAAACCAAAGCATTCAAAAAACTACAGCAACAATGAATTTTGGGAGAAAATAGCATTTTTTACGTGTATTTTTTTTTTTACATCTTCCAGAAAGCATGTCGATTGGTTACAATTAAATTTCGTGTGTTACTACAATCATTCTTTATATTTCATTCAAATTGAATTGTACATTTTAAATCAAAAATCTTTATACCGACTTCCGGTTCCGGCTGTGGTTCACGACGGGCAAGTTTTGCTCGCCCCGTGCACTCCTGGTGGGCTCCCCTTTGATCGGGGGGGGGGGGCACAGGATGCCCTGGAGGGGCTCCTGCCGAGGGGGCGGCGTAGCAGGGGATCTCCTGTGTCGGCGGCGGCCGGGGGGGGGCGCATCGCCCTAGGCACCGGGAGGCAAGAGGGGAGGCGCTGTGGCGTCTTCGCGTTGAGGCAGCTGGATGAAACTCGAGATTCGAAGGATGCAGTTGCTGTGCGGTGAGATGGAGATTCCCCCCGTTCCCTTTGATGATTGAATGAAAATAAACAGACTGTCAGCTCTTTGGAAAGGTCTTCAATTCGTGACTGGGAAGTGTGATTGGAGGGAGGGGGATTTCCCCCACCCCTTGGACAAGAGGCTTGAAACTGTTTTGCTCCCTGCCCCCAGAAGAGGAGGGGGGGAGCCTTGGAATGGAATCACCCTCGTAGCTAAAAGCAGATTTCCTTTACTGCAATTGTGAAATGAGGTGATGATCTGTTGTACTTTGAAAACCTTGAAAACTTTTGCCTTGGGATCCCGGAGCTGGCAGGGCAAGATGGCACACTTCCGTTGTCTTTATGTACTTTGAAATTTGACTCCACCTACAGAAGTTGCTGGCATTTTGTCTTTGTCTCCGTGGCACTCAGAGAAGTCTCGTGTTACATCTTAATCTGGACTTGGAACAAAGGACTTTATTGCTTTATTACCTAGGTCCCTATTTGTCTGGGCTCCTCTGCCTCGCGATCTCTCTTGGCTACCCACCTCCTCAGTTGCTCTTTTTCTGTATTGACATTTTCATCTCTGAGCTCTGATTACCACAATGCCACCCAAAAGACCACCACCAGGGAAGCCGGGATTTGCGGGCTCCGCCCCAACATCCTCAACGTCCAGCCCCAGCGGACAACAGACACTAACTTCCTTGTTCCAGCCCAAGCCCTCTGAAGTGAACTTTCAACAGATCTTTGAACAACTCTTAAAGGGGCAGGAGGAATTAAAAAATCAACTGAAAGAAATGAACGAGCAGATCAGAGAGAATAAAGACCATGTGACCCAAAATTCACAGAGACTGGAACTTTTGGAGGAAGGAACGGCTGAGATGAGAAGAGAGGTAAAGGGAGTGCAGAAAGGAAATCAAGAACTGGAGAACCACCAGATAAAAACAGAATTTGAACGAATGTCCTTCTTTCTTAGGTTTCAAAATGTAATTGATGTTGATGATGAAAACTTGAGGGATATTATGGCAAATTTATTGGCTGAATTTATTGGAAAAGACAGACAACAGATGGGGTGGGACATGGACCTGGTTTATAGAGTAAACTCAACATATGCTAGAACACACAATGTCCCAAGGGAGGTACACATCAAATTTCTTAGAAAGACCACAAGAGACGAGATTCTGAGTGCACAAAGGGGGCAAACATTAAAATATAAGGATAGAGAAATAGCCATTCTGAAACAGATCCCAAAGAAAGTTAGAGATAAAAGAAAAAAATATTCGCTCTTAGCGAATAAATTATACCAGAAAGGGGTGTGGTTTTGATGGCTGTTGCCAGAAGGTATGCTAATATTCTGGGAGGACACGAGAGTTAGAATCAACACGACCACTGAGGCTGAGGCCTTTATGGAAAAAAATAAAGTCCTCCTAGATAAACCTAATGACACTACACCGGACTTACAGGACACGGGAGGTGCCGGAACCCTGCCAGGCAGGGGGAGATGAGGCAACATTGAGAAAACTCAGATCACAAAAATGAACTTGAAAATCTGTGTGATATAAAATGATTGAAATTATCTTAAGATAAAAGTTTATTGCTGACAAAATAGTACTTAGTAATAACAAACTAATGTATTAGTAAATGAAAGTTATGAGAATGGGGGGAGGGCCATTTCCTGCATAATGTAACTGTCAAAATTTGTACTTCATCCATTACCCCTTTCCTTGAATATTTTGTTTTAAAAACCAATAAAATTTTGTTTAAAAAAATATATCTTTATACCATCAATATACCAACATTCTCATTTAACTATATTTGTTTGAAAGTACTTTTGTCTAGTCAAATGTCAAATGTCATGATGAGTTATCTGTTAACGAATAAACATTTTAAAACCGAAAACATTCTATAAGCAGCTACAACGTTCTACTTATTTATCACCTAGAATTAACTAATTTTTTTTTATTTTTCTTATTTTTTTCCCCATTTGATTATGTTTTATTTGGGTTTCACCATTCTTAACTTTCTTATTTTACCCATAACTATTATTTTTAAATTTTGTTACATTCCTTCATTGATTCTTATTTCTTTCCTCCATCCACCTATACCATTTATCCCATATCTGGTAGAATTCTGATTCTTCTTTTCCCTGAATTTCTTTAGTTAGTTTGTCCATTTCAGCACAGTCCATAACCTTTATTATTATTACATCTTCACTTGGAGTTAGTTTGTTTTTCCATTTCTGGGCAAAAGCAATCCTTGCCGCCGTTGTTATATGTGGTATTAAATACTGGATTTCTTTTTTGTATTTCGCAGACATTATTCCTAATAAAAAGATTTCCGGTTTCCATTCTATTTTAACTCCCGTTATTGCCTCCAGCCAATTTTTGATCTTTTTCCAAAACTTTTTAGCCTCCTCACAGGTCCACCATAAATGGTAATACGTTCCGTGTATCGATTCGCATTTCCAACATTTTGGGGAAGTATTTGATGATATTTTAGCTAACCTTGTTGGTGCCAGGTGCCATCTATAAAACGTTTTATACTGGTTTTCCTTGTATGCAACTGAGAGTGTCATTTTAAAGTTTGTTCCCCAAAATTTTTCCCATTTGTCTAATTCAATATTATAGCCAAAGTTCTGTGCCCATTTTATCATTTGTTCTTTCACAATTTCCTCTTCCATTTTATACTTCAGGAGAAATTTATATATTCTCCCTATCATTTTTCTATCTGGGCTTTGAATGATTTTATCCAATTCGTGTGGTTCTGTTTCAATGTCATATAATTTGGTATCTTTATTGTATTTAGTTTTGATTTGAAGGTAAGTTAACCAGTCAACTTTCATGTTCTGTTCTGCCAATTCTTCAATTGTTTTTAAGTTTCCCTGTCTATCAATTAATAATTTTACGTGTATTTTAAACTCCCTGGATTAACTAGCTGTACCTTATCTACTGGAGAGAAAAAAAGTGCTACAAAGTTTAGCAGATTTGGTGAGCGGATATGTGCTAAGACCAAAACAGATAAAACAAGAGCTGGAAGATTTGACCTTGGCTATAAAGAAGAAGATAATTTGGACATTGTGAGAAAATGTAAGGAGTGCTTGTGTTTCTCTTTTGTCCTTTCTTTTGCTCTCTTTGAAGAAAACTAATTGTTAACTGGATTTGTTTATTTTTGGAATTGGATTACTATTAGACTATATTAATATAGCAGACCACTCTAGATTTGAAGAGAAGAGAATAATAGAAGAAAAGAAGAAAAAACAAGGAAATTAAATAGACTTTAATTTTGGACTAATTGTGAAGAGAGATATTTGGGGAGGTTTTAAAAGATTGTTAGATTGTTCTAAAATGGAGTTTCAGATAAATGGAGAAATGCTTTTGATGTTAAAAGAAGCACGTGAATCTTTGATAGGTAATAAAGAAACAGAAAATTGGCAAAAATGTACCCAACACTGAAACCGACCTGTTGGAAATGTAAAAAAGAACAAGGGACCTACTACCACATGTGGTGGACCTGCCCGGAATCGCAAAAATATTGGAAAAGAATCTGGAAGTGGGCGCAAGAAATTACAGGGGAACAAATAAAGTATAAACCCGAAACCTTCTTACTAGGAATCATTAAAGGGAACTACACAAAAAAAATTAAATATCTACTAACACATATATTAACCACAGCTAGAATAGCTTTTGCCCAATGCTGGAAGCAAAATAATATACCGCCGGACGAATTAGTGATAAAAAAAAACCTTGGATTGTGCAGAGATGGACAAACTAACCCTAAAATTAAAGGACAAAGAAGAATCGGAATACTACGAAATTTGGAATAAATGGTATGAATGGTTGGAAAATAAGAAAAATAATTAAGCCGAAAACAATAGACATAAATAAACATAGAACTGTATATAAAAGTAGGTAAATATGTAAAAGATCATAAAAATGTATAGATAAGATGACATAATGATGTAATAAATGGTAAAGAGAGGAAAACATATACAGATACGACGATGTAACATTGTACAAATTGTTGATATAAAGATTGTAATATGTGATGAAAAGACAAAAACAATAAAAAATTATTATAAAAAAAAAGAAACAGAAAATGTGTTTAAACATAAAGAAAAGAAAACAGGAAGAATTTGAAGGGGGGGAATGAAAATGAAATACAAGAAGCTAAAAAGTTAGAAAAGGAAGAAGTAAAAAATAATAATCAACTAGACAATGCCACAGAAACCTATACAAAGATAGAAAGAGTAGAGAGGAAAAGGGAAAAGCCCTCCTCAAAAAAGAAAAGGAAGCAGCTAAAAGACAAAAGGGACATATTTTGCAGAGACAAATGAAAGTCTTGGTGTGGGAGGTACAAAAAATCAAACAAAAAAGGATAAAAGGGAAACAAGAGAAAATGCAACACATATAAAAATAAAGAAAAGAGAAATAGAACCTCAAGAGAGTGGGATAAAAGGCAGATCAAGAAATCACTAAAATGGGATCCTCAAAAGAGCAAGAGATGATGGATAAGGAGGAAAATGTTAACAGAAGAGAGGGATAATTATAGGGTAAATATTAGTATAAATATATAAAGAGTTAGATCAGTAGATGGGAATATGATAGTAGATAATTTGATAATACTATTAACTTTGAATGTAATTTAAACAAAACAGAGAGCTAACAGTCATTCTGGCTCCCTCTTATGGCTGCTTGAGGTAACAGCAACCAATTACATCTCTAGCATTTAAAGTAACAGATACATTTGTTACAATCATGGCCAAGCTAAGAGCGAGTATGCAGAGAAGCGTAATGAGAGTGATATGGAATAACACGCACAAACCAGCATACAGAGGCACTGAATAGTATAAAAATATAGTAGTTTACTATGTAGAAATATATAAGTATTCAGAGTCCGGTTAACAGTCCAAGTCATACACGGTTCAGTAATTCAGTTATCAAAATAGTCAGTCTAACACACAAAATATAGCTAAACAGTAGCAAACCACAATACCTCAAAATACACCAACCAGCTTCTAACAAAACAGAGAGCTAACAGCCATTCTGGCTCCCTCTTATAGCTGCTTGAGGTAACAAGCCAATTACATCTCTGAATCATTTAAAGTAACAGTAAATCAATCATAGCTTATATACATTGCCAAGCCAAGCCTAGGGTTACATCCCTAACATGGAGCTCTACCTCTCTTGTCAAGATATGGATTTGATGATGGAATTAAGAAGAGAAACAGCTTTAGAAAGACGTCTGATAATCAAAGACATGTTAATTTTAATACCAGCTGAAGGGCAACGAGACTATATGAGAGATCTTCTGAGCAAAAAAGTGCGGAGAGAGGTTTTCAAGAACTCTATAAAGAAGCTAATAAGAGAATTGACGCAACAACTGGCTAAAGAGATAAGAGTGTTTTATTACTGGAGAGACACAGGTTGACAATAAATGCTGATAATTAAAAACTTAGTTAATCTTTGGTGATTAATAAGTAGGACTTTGTAGATGCTTATAGAATGTTTTTGTTTTTAAAATGTTTATTCGTTAACAGATAATCCATTATGATAATAACAGTGAAATAATAATTTTAATTAGTGAAAACAATTTGGATATAAACCGTAAATTGGGACCTCGGAAAAAGATTTATTAATTTTACCAATATTTTTTTGTTTGGATTTTGTTATAAAGATGTAATCTCTTCTGGGTACTTATAAATTCTACTAATAAATTTTTGTTTAGATTTAATACCACTTTATAATGCCTTGGTAAGGCCACACTTGGAATACTGCATTCAGTTCTGGTCGCCACGATGTAAAAAAGATGTGGAGACTCTAGAAAGAGTGCAGAGAAGAGCAACAAAGATGATTAGGGGACTGGAGACTAAACCATATGAAGAACGGTTGCAGGAACTAGGTATGTCTAGCTTAAGAGAAAGAAGGACTAGGGGAGACATGATAGCAGTGTTCCAATATCTCAGGGGTTGCCACAAAGAAGAGGGAGTCAAACTATTCTCCAAGGCACCTGAGGGTAGAACAAGAAGTAATGGGTGGAAACTAATCAAGGAGAGAAGCAACTTAGAACTGAGGAGAAACTTCCTGACAGTTAGAACAATTAATCAGTGGAGCAGCTTGCCTCCAGAAGTTGTGAATGCCCCAACACTGGAAGTCTTTAAGAAGATGTTGGATAGCCATCTGTCTGAAACGGTATAGGGTTTCCTGCCTAGGCAGGGGGTTGGACTAGAGGACCTCCAAGGTCCCTTCCAACTCTACTATTGTATTATTGTATTATTGTATTATTGTAAATAGGGTAAACATCTGGAAAAACTGTAAAAAAGATGAAATACAGAACATATAGTGATGTTAACTATCTGTAAAAATTAAATAAGAAAAGATAAAGAAATATGTAAAGAGAATAATATGATTGAAGTTGGTATAGTAAAACTATGGTTAAAATGATTAATTAGTAAAGATTGGGTGTTTAGTAATGATATGTAAGCTTAAATGACTTAATGGGAAAAGATAAAATATTATATAAAAGAGATATATATTGATGAAAGTGGGGAGATTAGAATATACTGAAATTATGATTATAAATGAGATGTATAAAATGTGACCCAGTCAACACTGTCCATAAAGTATGTATGAAAGGGGGGGGGGGGAAGAATTGCAATAAAACTGTTTTTAAAAAAAGAAGGTGTCATATGACCAACCAAATCAGCATGAACTAATTGTAATACCCTGTTTGTAGTTCTTGTACTCTTCTTACTTACAGGATACATTTTGGCTTTTGATTCCTTACACACAGTACAATCTAAATATACATTACATTTCTTTAACTTCAGTCCCTCAGCTATGTCTGGCATCTTTTTCAATACATTAAAACTTGCATGCCCCAATCTTCTATGTAACAGGTGTATACCAGGGGTGGGTTGCTGCTGGCATTACTGCCGGTTCGGTGCATGCGCAGTCACTAAAATCCAAAATGGTGGTGGCCAAGTGGCAGTGAGGGAACCGGTTCGGGGGCGTGGCAGGCCTGGGTTGCTGCCGGTTCTGCGACCCAGGCCTGAATTCCACTACCGGTTTGGCCGAACCGACAGCAACCCACCTCTGATGCAGTCCCTCTGCGTTATGGAGCAAGAAATCCTTTTGTAGAAAGAAAATGTAAATACAAGGTCAGTTATCCCCATAAATTACTATCTCCACAATCTGCTATGCCCAGTCTTCCACAGGTATTCCCTGGAGGATCACCAGATGGGGTTCTCTAAGGTATAGCTAGCCTATAAATGCATTTCAAATACATGGAACATCAATAAGAAATACACATAATGAATGAAAGCATACAAATAATTACATACATACAAACCAATACCCAAATGATCACCATCCCACTGTTCTGTTAAGCTAATATAGCATCAAGCCTAGGACAAAATCAATTAGTCATATGGCAGTCCAATGATGCCAATCTCGTTGTAGCTGAAATGGTGATCAGCCTGTGCAGCATCTGTAGTAATCAGCAGGAAAAGTGTAACCAAGTTCATTGTTGTACAGTTTTCAGTAGTGTGGAGAACTGTTCCAAAAGTGGCTGTAGTTTCTCTGCACAGGTTCCTATCAAAATCTACTGAATCAAAAGATAATCACTAATCATTAGTTCCAGGGAGCTAGGGTTCTATTAGCACTCACCGCACATCTATTAATATTTCCTGTAAGGTTCCTGTCAGCCTCTGCTTTGCTGCTGGCTTCGGCTGCCATTGAAACAGGGAGGGGGGTGATATGGTATTTGGGAGGGGAAGTTTTCAGTGCAGGAGTGAATGAAGAAGGGAGTGTTTTTCTCACCATCTACTGCGCATGTGGCAGATAGTGGATTTGCCGCCAAGGCCAACTGTCCGGCATACCAACCTGATGATGCCTTCTGAAGATGCAACCCACATGACACCGGTGGGGTGTGCAGATTGGACTGTGGGATGGGGTTACCAGGGGGAGGGAGTTGGGTCACATATTGATATCTATGATTACGCGCTCTTTTGCCTCAGATCTTGCTTTGCCTAGCTGCTATCTACTCATAACCAGTAAAAGTACTCTTAATTCTGAAAAATGGAGTTGAGTGGTTTCTTTCTTGGTTACTGATGGAGGCTGCCCTGACATTTCCATATTGATGTTATCAAGCATTTACTGTTCTGTTGCTATAGCTGTCAGTTACATCCACCAGCAGGAAAACAGGTTCTTCCTTCCACACCTGGGATATGCAAACCTTCTCACCTGAGGGCTCACTTGGATAAACTAGGTGAGATGCGCAGCTTCCCTTGCTTGAATGACCCATGGTCAGACAGGAGATGAATCAGCTGTTTAAAAACAACTTTTTAAAAGTCATAAATGCCATAACTGACTTGGGCTGTTTCCAGCCTTGGAATCTGATAAGACACCTGGACATCAACCTTTTGCCACAGGTACCAGAGAAGTCAAAGGCACAGTGAGTGCAAACCAAGACTCACCAGAACCCGAAGTGTCCACCTTCATTTTGCCATGATTCCACATACCCCTATGCAGTGACGTGCGGTGAGGTTTATGGCTGATGAGGCACTGACACAGTGGCGGGTTTCAAATATTTTTAGACTTGTGTACTTCAACTCCCAGAATTCCACAGCCAGGCATGCTCAGTTCTGATTTAAAACAACAGCATTTGTTTTTCTCCTTTGCGAAATAAGTTTCCTTTTTTCATTTTCTTTTTCTTCTCCCTTCCCCTCCTTCCTCCCTCTCTCCCTTCCTCCCCCTCTCTCAAACACACACACACACAGAGAGAAGTTGGATTGGACTATCTCTCCTACCCCTTCCCTCTCTCACTCACTCTCAAACAAACACACACACACAAAAGTTGGATTGGATATATTTTCCAGTGGCTTGAAAGCAGCTCCTCTGCCATCCCCCCCATTCCCCTGCTGCCTTCCCCAAACACTTCCACCATTACAAATGCAGCCTACTGTCTGGGTGGGAAATGCCTGGAACACAATAAAGCCCACCCACTCACCTCCTGCTGGCAGGCTGGGGTGAGAGGAGAGGCAGAGAAGCCAGAGGGGAGCTGATCCGAGCCTTCCAAAAGAAAGAGGCTGGGGGAAAGTGTGTGTGCTACAGCATGGCTCTTTGCCTGGCTTCCGTGGATGACTCTGCTTAATTGTTAAAAAAAAGCCTCTAAAAAAGCGCCCTCTACTATGAGGCAGGAGAACTGCGTGCCTCACCTACGTCAGGAATTTTTAGGCTTTTAACCCTTGCTTAACTCTGCTCGAGTGATCATAAAATGCCTAAAGTCAGACTAAATGAGGCATGCAGTTCTCCTGCCTCATAGTAGAGGGTGCTTTTTTAGAGGCTTTTTTTAACAGTTAAGCAGAGTCATCCACGGTGAGGCAGCAACTAGCTCAGCTTTTTCCTTTTACATTTTTTTTCTTTTCATGATGAGAGTGGTGAGGCTGTGCTTCACTTGCCTCACCTGACTGCACGTCACTACTCCTATGATCTTGTTGATAAAATACCTTTAAATGGTTCAACGTCAAAGTCCAAACAGATTAATTCACAATGTTAGGGATGGAAAATAAAATCCAACTAGCCATGGTTGGCTCTTGAATCTTGATAGGTGTAAGTATATAATCATGCAATGTAAGATAAAGCTGCTAGGCAGACTTGTCCTCTCTTTTTAGGAAGACAAATCAGGAGAGATCAGCATATCAGCATAACTACACAGCATGTTCCCATACAAGACTGGGACCCACCATTGCTTAGTATTTAAAATATTAAATATTAAACAAAAACATGTAATACTTTCCAAATTCTTGATAATAACCAGAATAAGGCCCTACAATGCTGGGAAACTAAATGAGAATGTATTCATAATTTTGTGGATTACTTCCACAGCTAAAGGTTGAAAAAATAAAAAATCATTTGTCCTGTGTTAGCTAGACTATACTTGTCCATGGAGGCTCTATCAAAGATTGTCAAATGTTCCTTTCTCCTCCCACTTTCACACTGATTAGATGCCATGTTAAGGGGGGAAATGTAACTCAAGAAACTTGACACGTTCAGGATTTTTTTTAAGTTTTTTTAATTTTTAAACAAACAAAGTCAAACAGTACATGTAACATAAAACCCTCATCAATTACATATAGCATGTTGTTAGGTTACAAGCATTTGTGCATCACCACTTTCAATTGTGTATAGGCTCACTGATTATCCATCAAGCATACATAGATACATTATTGACATTGTACATCATATTGTTCAGTTATAATTGATACTCTTTCATTTTAAGCAAATATTCTAGAAACTAGATTCACATATATACCAATATTCCATTGCATCCTTATTTGTCTATTTAATAATAATATGTCTTTCCGTGTTTTTTCATCTAGCCGTTGATAAAACAAATCCCATACCTTATAAAATTGTACATCTTCTTGTTCTCTAATTTCAAATGTCAATTTACTCATTTCAGCAGATTCCATTATTTTTCGAATAACTTCCTCCTGCGTTGATATTTTCCCATTTTTCCAATTTTTTGCAAATACAATTCTAGCTGCTGTTAAAACATTTACAATCAAATATTTCAAATCTTTGTTGTATGTTTCTGGTATAATTCCCAATAAAAAAATCTCTGGTTTAAGGTCTATGTGTTTTTGTATCATTTTCTCCAACCACATGTGGATTTTAGTCCAGTATCTTTTAGCTTCTATGCAAGTCCACCACATATGATAATATGAGCCTGGTGTCTGATGAAATTTCCAACACTTTTGCCACCTGTAAAACATCTTATACAAATTTTCCTTATATGCTGTTGACATTGTCATTTTATAATTTTGAGACTACAATTTCTGCCATTTCTCTAATTCAATCCCATGTCCAAAATCCCCCCCCCCCCAAGCTATCATGGTTTCTTTGACTTGTTCTTCCTTTAGCTTAACCTCTAGTAAATGTCCATATAATTTTTTAATTACTTTTTCATCAGTACCTGTCAAAATTTTATCTAATTCAGTCATTTTATCATAGAAACCTTCCATTTTACGGTCTTTATCATATCTAGATTGTATTTGCACATATGAACACCAATACATTCCTATTCCTTCCTGTTTCAACTCTTGCATAGATTTGAGTTCACCCTCTGCATTCAATATTTCACCATATCTAACTGTTTGTTCCTTTTTATATATTATTGGATATGAAAAAGCTTCAATAGTTGATAGCCAGACTGGAATTTTTAGGTACTATTGCCATTTGATCTCCTCCCAATTTAGTAACAAAGCCTCTCGTATATAATGCCTTCTAAAATAACCCTGTGTTTTAGTTCCCTTATACCATAAAAAAGCATGCCATCCCAACAGCAAGTCATGTCCTTCTACAGTCAATATTCTAGAATTTCTTAATGTTATCCACTCCTGTTATCACTGCCTGATAATATAATTCCCAATCAGATAGTCCCAATCCTCCTCTTATTCTAGCGTCTTGTAACAATTTTAATTTTATTCTTGCTCTTTTCCTTTGCCAGATGAATTTCAACACTATTTTATTTAGTTCATCAAAATAGTCTTTCCCCAATCTAATTGGGATTGTTTGGAACAGATATAGTATTCTGGGTAAGATGTTCATTTTAATTGTAGATATTCTCCCTATAATTGATAAATGTAAGTTTTCCCATTTCGTCAAATCAGTCGCAATCTGCTGCTTAAGCCTAAGATAGTTGTTCTCTTTAAGTGTACCGCATCTAGCAGTTAAATATATCCCCAAATATTTAACCTTATTTGTAACTTGAATTTCCAAAGTTTACGCCAATTCTTCCTTTTGTCTCGATGATATATTCTTTGTCAGAATCTTTGTTTTATCTTTATTTATTTTCAAGCCTGCTACTTTTCCATATTCCTCTATTCTTTCTATCAATTTGGATGCAGTTTCTAATGGATTCTCAAGGATAAAAACCAGATCATCTGCAAATGCTTGTAATTTATATTCTTCTTTTTTAAATTTTCATTCCTTTTATTTCTTTCTCTTCTCTAATTTTTCTATTTAAAACTTTTAATGTTAAGACAAAAAGTAAAGGTGATAGTGGGCAGCCTTGTCTCGTTCCTCTCCTTATTTCAATCGAATCTGTCAGTTCTCCATTTATCATTATCTTTGCTGTTTGTTTGTGGTATATGGTTTGTATGGCTTGGGTAAATTTCTTACCAAAATTCATCTGTTCCAGTTGTGGAAACATAAAACGCCAGTTCACATTGTCAAATGCTTTCTGTGCGTCTAAGAACATCAAAGCCACTTGTTTTTCGGGATGTGCCTCATAGTACTTCAAAGTGTCCAAAATTATTCTCATATTATCTTTGATTTGTCTCTTTGGTAAAAACCTGTTTTGATCAGGGTGGATAAAACTGTTTAGGTATTTTTTAAGTCGTTCTGCTAATATCGAAGCAAATAGCTTAAAATCAGAGTTTAACAAGGAGATGGGTCTGTAGTTCTTGATTTGTGTTAAATCAGCCTCCTCTTTTGGCAGAAGTGTAATATATGCTTCTAACCATGATTTGGGTATCATGTTTTCGGACATCACCTCATTCATAACATCTAATAGTGGGAGGAACAACGATTCCTGAAGTGTCTTGTAAAATTCTACTGGTAAGCCGTCCGGGCCTGGGGCCTTTCCGTTATTTTGTTTCTTAAGTGCTTCAGTTAGCTCCATCATAGTTATTTTGCCTTCTAATATTGTTTCAGTTTCTTTGGGTATCTGGGGGAGATTGGCTTCCTGTAGATAGTGTTTAATTCCTCCCTCTTCTATATTCTCTTGTCCATACAGTTTACCATAGTAGTCTTGTATAATTTTCTTTTTCTCAACATTTCCATAATGGATTTGCCCTTGATCATCTCTTAATTGCAATATTTTCTTTGATTCTGTCTCTTTTTTCAATTTATATACCAACCACCTACCTGGTTTGTTTGCATTTCAAAGTAGTTCTGTTTAGCACCTCTATTTTTTGTGCCAATTCCTCCTTTTCCAATAGATCCATTTTGTGCTTATTTATGTCCATTTTTATTTTAATGTCTTTTTTTGTGTGGATTTCTGTAACTCTTTTTCAAGAGCCTTATGGTCATTCTCTAAATCTTTAAAAGTTTGTCTTTTCCTTGTGTTTCTCTTTCTTGTATAGTCTATTATCAAACCTCTGGTGAAGGCCTTCATTGTATCCCAAAGGTTCTGCAATGATGTATCTTCTTTTCTATTTTATTTAAAGAAGAAAGCCAAATTGTTGCAGAAAAGGACAGACTTAGACTTCTCAGGATACAGGAAGAGTTTATTTGGCAGCCAGGTTCAGAAAGCCAGCCCATGGCTAGCATTGCAAGTTCTGAACAACCATCATTATCGAAGCACGCGTTCTTATACATTCTCAAAAGCGGCGCAACACGGAAACACTTAACTCATCTCTTGTTGGGGTCTTACTTCTCCTTTTGTCTTGAGACACAGGTACGGACTACGTGTCTTTATGCGAACTTTAACTGAACTTTGTGGTTTGCACTTTGGACATAGGTACGTTTACTGGAACATTTTGTGGTTAGAGGCTGATGACATTTCCCTGTCCCTTTAAGCAAGTTTCTAACTGTCCCTTTCATGCCACGTCTTTGTTGTTATATTTTAATCCATATTTTATTCTACTTTATCCCCCCCTTTTAGACTCTATTAATACCCACAATTGAGTCTAGCCTGTTGTGGCCCAGCAGGATCTGGTTCAGCTGCTGATGGACTCGGCTAGCGAGGGATCATTTCAGTCTGCCCTGGATGATGTGGAAGACCCTGTGCAGGTTGCAGATTCAGAGCAGGGACCAGAGGGGCTGGTTGGCCACCAGGAGGCTCCTGAGGCATGGAGCAGTGGGGAGGATCAAAGGCAGTCAGTCCCTGATGCTAGAGTGTGAAGGGCTGAGAAACGAAAGCAGCAGCTTCGTAGGCAGGCTCACAGACGATAATTAGCACAGGTGGTTGTAGATTGGCCCCTCCCAAGAGAGCTTATAGGTGAGGCGTTGGGAGGGGACATTTTCAGGAAACAACCGTTCGAAATTAGCAGTGAAGAAAGTCGATGTTTTAGAGCCGTGTTTGAATATCTGGTTTGTTTTTCTTGTATTTTGAGTTATCTGGGTCCTCAGCCAAAGGGTTTGTTATCTTGCAATTAAACAGTGGCAAACAGCCAAGCCTGTGTTTTGGCTTGTTCACAGGTGTGGAGAGGGAGGGGGGTCAGAACACTAGCCTATTTGATTAACAATATAAGCATGCAGAATACATAACAGCAAAAAAAGCAAGGAAACAAGCAATACACATCTTAGGGCTTATCTTCCAGAAGTACTTTCTCCACTCATAAGAGTGCAATTTGAACATACGAGCTAGTATCTGAAATTTCATCTTCCTCAAGGGTATGTGGGATATGGTTAATAAGGTTTTCCATTAGCATTAACTCCTTTTCAGCCCGTATTTCTTTTACAGACTGCATAATGAGTTGTTTAAGCAGGGGTATTATGCAAGGGAGGAAGGCTAAACTTGCAATCCCACATAATAAAAGAAACAGCATTTGTTTAATCCAACCTGTTCCCGGTAGCCAAGAGAACCACACATCTGTCCCTTGCACACTTTTACCGATAGGGGAAGCTCGATCTCGTAGTTCTTGGACCACCACCCTGACTGCCCCTGATCTATTCATATAGAAACAGCAATCTTCTTCCAAAAATACACATAGCCCACCTTTTTCAGCAGTCAAAAGATCTATGGCATGCCGGTTCTGTAAAACCACTGCTGCCAAGGAATCTATCTGGTCTTGGACTTCAACCAGGGTGCCAGCAATTTGGTTTAGGCTTTCTTGGAATTCTTCTGACAGCTGCCTGAACTGTGTGATGGAGTGGGTCATTCCACCCACACCTGTTCCAACTGCTGTCCCTATTCTCAAGATTGCTAATAGCGGAAATAGGAGCGGCACTCTTTTCTGGATGTGTCCCATGAGGGGTACAGGGAGTGCCTGTTCCCCACTTACCACCCCCATTTTGGGGAGGAGGTGTATTAGAGTGCATGTGCCAGTCCAATTAGTGGGTAAACATAAATATGCATTTCTCCCACATAGAAAGAAAACTCCATTTTCTCCTACACATACGCCAATGTTCATGGAGAAGGCATGGGCTCGGAGGTTCCTTTCATTAGTCCAGACTTGTAAGGTTCCTGCTAGGAACATACCAGTCAGGGGCTGTAATGGAACTTCTTGATTAGGGTCCATTAGCTTATTCCTGAGGACTGGACCTTCAAAGAGATATTGGGAACTGGCGTTTCCAGGGTGAAAGTAAACACAAAATCCCGTAGTGGATTGTATTGAAAGCCAAATGGGAAGTCGGGGTGGCTGGAATGGCCTTGGGCACCTTCCAGTAGTCAGATTCCCCTCCCAATGGTTAAAAACGAGTGGAGGCAAGAGCGAGAAGGTAACTTTCTGTTGGAAGAGCTTGTGAGCAGAGGGAGACATGCTGCGTGTTAATTTCACGTCCACAAGGGTTTTCCTGGGGGCCAGATACATTTCAGATGGGCATTGTTCCTCTGACAGTGACCCCACAGGAATTCCAGGTTCCTGATATCGTTTGATGCACAAATGACCCTATAATTTCTACACCAATGGCTATGGGGCCAACGATGGGGAGATGGCTCATTTCCAGTCTTTTGAGTGCATCATACAGATCACCATGCAGCTGGGCTTCTGCCGTTTTGGTTCCCCATCTGCCTCCCTTGTCAAAGACTATCGTAGCTCTGGTCTTTTCCCAAAGATCTGGCTCTACTGGGACCGCATGGTAAGATGAAGGTCCAGCAGACAAACACAACCAGCATTTTTGACCCAGTGCAGGGTGAGACTGATTAATTAAGCTTTGACCTAATTCCAACACTCTTAACATATAGTCCCTGTTTCTCAATTGTTGCAGGGGTCCGTTTTCCCTATGCTTTGCCCTTTTTCTTACAGGGTTTGTCAGATAGTTGGCTGGAAGCATTGGAATTGGCTTGCAGTTCCAACCCCAAGCATAAATAATGCACCACTGATGAGAGCGGACCTGTTCCCCATCCTGTGACTGGTTTTTATCTTGTTCTCCGGGATTTTTGACATCCTCGGATCTCTCTTCAAGAGTTAAGGGCGTTTCTTGGGTATTTTCGCAACATGAGGAGTTAATAGTCAGGAAGTTATCACTTAGCATGCCTCACACAAGACTTACTTTTACACAGCTACTTTTTGCCTACAGATTCACCATGTCAGGGAGAAGGCGAGGATTATATATAGTCTGGGGGGTTACAGTATCAGCTTCTGGCGCTCCACAAGACCAAATCTTATTTGCTAGAAACACACCACAAATTATAATAAGGATAATCAAACTTACGGAAGTAAAGGATATAGTGGCTACAGATATAAAAGCTTGTACCGCCATATCCTGACAGGTGCTCAAATTTTCTAATTCATCTTGTAACCGATAAATCGGAACATAGTTTTTCCTTTCTTCAAATCTTCAGCAGTATGTCGAGAAACCAACTTCCGGTGTGGCTTCACCTCTCCTGTGCGAGCTGCACTGGCTCCCTGTGGTCTACTGGGTGTGCTTCAAGGTGTTAGTTACCATCTTCAAAGCGCTCCATGGCACAGGACCTAGCTATCTGCGGGATCGCATCCTGCCCCATACATCCCTGCGACCAATTTGCTCTCACAGAGAGGGACTCCTCCGGGTGCCGTCCACCAGGCAGTGTCAGAGGGCGGCGCCCAGGAGTAGGGCCTTCTCTGTGATGGGCCCAGCCCTCTGGAATGACCTCCCCCCAGATATCAGGACAATGACCAATCTCCGCTCCTTCCGTACGAAACTCAAGACCCACCTGTTCCAACTAGCCGGCCTGGCTTAACTAGAACCTTCTAACCTCCCTGGCAATTTTAATATTTTAATATTTTAAACGTAAATTTTGGGGTTTTTAAATTGTCTTAACTGTTTTAATTTATTGCTATTTATTTTAACCTAGTGGCTCTCACTTGTATTTGACTGTTAAATATTGATGTCACCTCCTCCATGCCACACTTGTATTTTTGATTTAATTGTACATCGCCCCGAGTCCCTTTGCGGAGAGGGGGCGACTGATAAATCGAAACAAATAAATAAAGAAATAAAATTTGCTGCCCGGCGCTGCGGCTGAGGTGAAGCCGCCAAAGCTCCCGCCGGTGCACCTGCCCGTGGCAGCAGTGGCGGTGCTTTCCCCTCCACTCGGAGCACCTGAGCTGGGCCCCACGTTATCCCTGCCGCCTCCTCCTCTGCCACCGTGCTTTTGAGGAGCCATGAAGCCTTATTTTCCTGCTCCCGCCCCCTCCGCTGCCTTGCTACTGGCTTCCGCGATGGCGCCGCCGTCGGGTTCCTCCTCGCCACCTCACCTTTGCCAGGGCTCCGGCACCCTTTTCCACTTCCACGGTCAATTTGCACCTGCCGTACAGCTCTGGCCCCGCAGGAAAAAAGAGGCCTCATGGCTCCTCAAAAGCACAGTGGCAGAGGAGGCGGCGGCAGGGGTAATGTGGGGTCCAGCTCAGGTGCTCCGAGCAGAGGGGGAGGCACCGCCGCCGCTGCCATGGGCGGGGGCACCGGCGGGAGTTTTGGTGGCTTCACCTCAGCCGCAGCTCCGGGCGGCAAATCCAGCAGTGCTGTTGGAGGAGGAGGCGGCAGCAGTTATTCCGGTGGCTGCGGGGGCTTTGGCGGCTTCACCTCAAACTACACAAACTACCGTCAGTCGCCCCGTGCTCATCAAAGAAAATCTGTGGAGGTCCTTTGCAGGCGGCCAGTTCTAGCCGCCTGCAAAGGATTTTCCCGCGCTTGCTTTGCTGAATACGGGGCGACTGACGGTAGTTTGAACAGCGCAGCAGGCCCCTAGGAGGTCCTAGGAGACCGACCGTGCCGCGTAAGCTCCTGCTGCCGCCCCCACCCCCGCGCCCATGCTAACCCTAACCAGGACAGAAAATCTGAGGCCCCTCAGCTTCCGGAGCCTGTGACATTAGAAATCACTGCGCGGCAGTTGGAAACTGCTGCGCGGTGCTTTCTTGCCACATGCGCGGCCACGCGGCTGCGCACCTTAGAGGGAACATTGCCCATATGTAGGCTACCTGTTGCCGGTAGGGCAGCTTATAGGGGGCGTTTCTTTAAGCGTATTACTAAGGGACGGGCTTGGTCCAAGTCAGCTTCCCAGTATTCTTCAGCGGCTGGTTTAATGCGGGTCCAATGAATCCAAGACTTGGATTCTAAAACTTTTACTGCAAGTGGAGAACACATAACTACAGTATACGGACCCTTCCATCTAGGTTTTAAGTTCTCCCCTTTCCAGTCTTTCACCCACACTCTGTCCCCCACCTGAATATTATGACTGGAATTTGTTAAAAATTGTGGGGTAAGGGAGACACAATATTGTTGGATTTCTTGTATTTGCTTATTTAATTCTCCCACCATTTGACTCACCCATGAGGGCCCCAGCTGTCCCAGGTCCACTATGTGATTTTTCAAATTAGAACTTATTACCTGTGGCCGTCCAAACATCATTTCAAAAGGGGACAATTTGAGTCCTTTTCGTGGAGTACATCTTACAGACCAAAGGGCTATGGGTAAGGCGTCTACCCATTTAAGGTGGGTTTCGAGGAGCAGCCAATGTCGCGACGAGACGACGTGTGATCTCAATGCTCTGCGATAGCAGTCAATACTTTTGCCACTGGGTGGTCCAAACAGACCTAAACCGCCGCGCAGAGACGGTGAACAGGAAGAATATGTCTTGCTGATCTCAGGGACATCACAAAGTCCCTGATTGATCCAAGAGAAGTTCTTCAAGGAAGCGACAAAAAATCCAGTCATTAGGCTGATGAAGTCGGGGCGGCTCCAAAACGGAAGGATATGGAAAGAGAAAGTGTTTACAGCTGGTGAGGAATTTTTACCGTTTTAAAAGAGACTGCCTATAAAAAACTTAAAATTAATTTAAATTGGAGAACAGAAGAAATAAGCAGCAGAATTAAGCTTTGAATGGTTTTGGACAGTGGGTTATCTTACTCTTTAAATGCTATCTTCACGGATGGGATTTATGCAAGCCCTTTAAAATGAGTGGATTAAGTTTTCTTCTTCTATTTTTTTCCTTTTACTATTCTTTGTAACCTATAGGCTAAAATTCTCCTCTTTCATTACTGTGGGTGTTCTTCTAACTCATTCAAGAATCAGAGTTTTTTGTAACTTGAAATACAAAAAAGATACAAAAAGAAACAAAAAGAAACAAAGAAAATTACAACATTGCAACAATAACACTGCTACTCGGAGGCTGGAGGTTTGTGTATTGGAAACGAAACACTTTTACTTTTCTCACTAATTATCCTGGCTTGGCAATTCAAGGTCTCACTGCTTGTTTATAGAGAGTGATAAGAAGAAAAGCATACAGATGTCCCTTTGAAGTATATCTTCAACCAGAGAAAGGTGAAAATAAAACATTATTGTGAATCTATGCTTAATCTTGTTAAAACCTTCTAAACTAGAGCAACAGTGTTTGTTAGCTGGAGATAATGGCACAATTTCAACAGCAGAAATAAGTTTTAAGTCTGCAAAAGATATTCTCAGAAATACAGAAATTATCAAACACACGTGAGAGGATAGAGAAGAAGTTGGAAGACTTAGTGCATTTAACAGCAAAATATGATGAAGAAGTTGAAGATGTTTATCAAGTGGAAAAAGTGGCGGTTAAAATCCTAAAAATCAAAGAGGAAAATGAATATAAAGAAATTAAAATTGCTGATATTTATGGTGATTGGTTTGCCTCTGAAAAGGGAAAGAGTGGAATACTGAAAGAGGAATTAAATGGAGGGAAAATCTACCCCAGATGGCAAGATACAGAAGAAGATAAAACAAAAGAATTTATGGATTTAAAGAGAGAAATTTTATTAGCAATATCATTGATAACACTACTGACAATCAAAGATAAGCTGATTAAGGAAACAGAAGAAGGGTATCGAACTTACATGAGAGATTTTATAAGCAAGGAGTTGCTAAGAGGAGTCCATACAAAGTTGATTAAGCAGATGATTGGAGGACTGATACCAGAAATGGCAGAAGATATGAGACTGTTTTGCTACTGGAAAGATACAGGTTGATAGATGGAAGAGTATAATTTAAAACTAGTTAAACTTTGTGCTATTTAGTGACAATAGATATAGTTAAATAAATAATTGATACCGTGTTTCCCCAAAAATACGTCAGGGTCTTATTTTCTTTTTACTTACAAAATATGGCCTTGGGCTTATTATAGGGGAGGGCTTATTGTTTTGGGGTTGCCGGGCAGCTGCTCCCTTGTGAACTGGCTCCCGAAGAGCCGGGCACAGCCTCAGGGGCGAAGCAGCCATGAGGTGACCAAACTCACGAGCAACCGCCCGGCAAATGCCCTCTCCAGCCGGGCAGAGCGCCATTCACTGACCTAGGGGGTATCCCTAAGGTGCCAAGCCATGTGGCGCTCTGCCCACTCCCCAGCTCCCCGGCTTGGCACATTCGGGATGCCCCCTAGGTCAGTGCAAGGAGCTCTGCCCGGCTGGAGAAGGGGGTTGCACGAGCACCTGTTCCGCCCCCAGCAGGCATGCCTCCTAGCCTCAACATGTCCGGGCCCAGCTCTCCCTGCAGCAGCCGCCGTCGCTGCTGCCACAGCGGAGTGCGCTCTTTGGTTGTGGGCTGGCTGCTGGAAGACTCTCTGTCTGGAAGACTCTCTTACAGAGAGCTCCAGCAGCCAGCCTACAACCATAGAGTGCACTCCTAGAGCGGCTGCTGCTGGAAGACTCGGCAGCCGAGTTTGGGAGTTTGGAACCGGAGAAGATGTTATGCTTGGAGCGCGGCGGCTGCGGCTGCTGCTGCAGGGAGAGCTGGGCCCAGACATGTTGAGCCAAGGGAGCAGCTGCCCAGCAACTCCCCCCTCCAGCCAGGCAGAACACCACTCCCCAACCTAGCGGTATCCCAAAGGCACCAAGCAATGTAAGCGCCTTTCCCCCCCCCCCGGCTCCTGCAGCTTGGTGCCTTCAGGATACCGCTATGTCGGTGAGCAGTGCTTTGCCTGGCCGGAGGGGGGGGTGTTGTCTAGGGGGTTTATTTTCAGGGGTGGGCTTATATTTTTGCCACGCGAAAAATGTGGCAAGGCTTTAGTTTCAGGACAGGTTGTATTTTCGGGGAAACACGGTAATGATAATAATGTATACAATGTGTAGCGTTATGATAAGTAATAATGGGATATGAATATTGAATGGTATCCATGAAAGGAAGATTAGAAATCATTTTGGATTATATATAAAGGTTAATTAAAAAGAACTAAGTTAGATACAGTTAAGTCTTTTTTTTTTTGCCTAGTAATTTTTATTGTTTTTTTCTTTTCAGCATATGTTACAGTCGTTATGTCAACATTTTGTACATTGTCATATCGTCTTATCTATACATGTTTTTCTCTTTTCACCATATATTACAGTCATTATGTTAACATTTGTACCTTGTTATATCATCTTATCTATACCTATTTATAATATTCCGCTTCTATATTTACATACTTTTATACACAGTTCTATACGTATTTATATATATTGTTTTTGGCTTAATTATTTTTCTTGTTTTCTAACCATTCATACCAATTATTCCAGATTTCATAATATTCCGATTGCTCTTTATCTTTTCATTTTAGAGTTAATTTGTCCATCTCTGCGCAGTCCAGTGTTTTTTTTATGATTAATTCATCCGGGGGCGGGGTAGTAGTTTGTTTCCAGTATTGAGCGAAAGCAATTCTAGCTGTAGTTAGAAGATGTGTTAGTAAATATTTGATTTTTTGTGTGTATTTCCCTTTGATTATTCCCAGCAAGAAGGTTTCGGGTTTATATTTTATTTGTTCTCTCGTGATTTCTTGCACCCATTTCCAAATTTTTTTCCAATATTTTTGTGATTCCGGGCAAGACCACCACATATGATAGAAGGTCCCTTGTTCTTTTTTACATTTCCAGCAGTTCGGTTTCAAATTTGGGTATATTTTAGCCAATCTCGTTGGTGATAGGTGCCAACGATAAAACATTTTGTATATATTTTCTTTCAATGTTGCTGATCATGTTAATTTATAGTTTATGTTCCAAATTCTTTCCCAATCCGCTAGATCTATATTATAACCAAAATTTTTGGCCCATGCTATCATACAGCCTTTAACTTTTTCTTCTTCTAATGTTACTTCTAGCAAATATTTATACATTTTCGTTATGAATTTGTTTTCCGGGCCAATTAAGATTTTATCTATTTGTTGCAATTCTGTATATATTCCATATTCTTTTACATCTTTTTTGTATCTTGATTGTAATTGCAGATATGGCCACCAATCTATGTTTATATTATTCTCTTTTAGTTCTTGATTTGTTTTCAAATTCCCCTGGTTATCTAAAATTTCACTGTATCTAATCAGTTAAGTCTTGATTATTAGGGGGAAAATGTTATGATACAGGATATAGTTAAATAAAGGAGGGATAATGATAACAATGTATATACAGGTATGGGTACAACATAAGGAAATTGGATGTAAATTGTAAACAGTGATTTGGAAAGAAGGATTAGAAAACTTTGTTATTAAATATTATGGATGTTTAGCTAGAATAGGACATAAGGATTCAGTGTTATTGGAGGATTTTAGAAATAGTAAAATGAAATGCCAGTATGTGGTTATTTATTAAATCTTGGTATATTTTATGATGAAGGACGCTTAAACAATTATAGTCAAATGAAAATGGAGGTATGATGATGGTAACATGTATAAATATCTGAGTTAAAATACTTGAGTTAATATGAATTATGTTCGTTGACTGTGGAAGAGATGCACGAAAGCCTTTTTGTAAACAACTGATACACTTTCTACAGTATGTAAAGAAGGATGTGTTGTGTTTGTTTTGAAAAAAAAAGTATTTTAAAAAAAGGTGGGTTTCGAGACACACCTTGGTTATCTTTTCCTTAATAGTGTGGTTCGAGCGTTCTGCGTGGCCTCCACTTTTGGGGTGAAGAGAACAGTGGAGCCTCCATTGGGTCCCTAAAGATTTTGCTAGCTTTTGGGTTACTTGATGTACAAACTCTGGCCCGTTATCTGATGATATGAATGAAGGAATTCCATATCGGGGCACAATGTCTTTGAGCAGGATTCTAGATACTTCACAGGCTTGCTTCGCCTTTGTGGGGAAGCATTCAGGCCACCCAGTGTAATTGCACACCATGACCAACATAGCTTTATAAAGTCCACATTTGGTCATATCTGTGAAGTCAACAACTAATGAATCCATGGGGTAATATCCTTTAAGTTAGCTTCCAGGGGGAAGTCTGGGTCCTTGTCTTGGATTAACTTGGGCACACATGTTACATCTTTCGCTAGCATGAGCACATAGAGAGTGAAGGCGATCGATGTACGTTATACGTTGAAGTGCCTCGGCTAATGCAGTTTTGCCCATATGTGTTGTTGAATGGGAATCCTTCACTACTTGCCAGGCTATGTTAGCAGGTAGAAAGATTTTTCCGTCCGGAAGTACAGTACACTCTCCCTTTTTTAGTCCCTTCAAGTCTACAGTCGCTTGGAGTTCCTCCGCCCTGGAGTATCTAGGGCTAAGTCCTTTCGGCATTTCTAGTGCTACGTAAACGAATATGTCAGGGTAGCCCTGATCGTCCCTGGTTGCCACTAGTCTTGCTTCTTTGTCGGCCGCCCTATTCCCTCTGGCTATTTCATCTTGCCCCTTCTGGTGGCTTTTGCAATGCATAACAGAGACTTTCTTTGGCATTTTCACAGCAGCTATGAGCCTTTCAATCAGGAAGGGGTGTTTTATTTCTTTTCCTGAGACCCTTAAAAGACCTCTTTCTTTATAAATGGACATGCAAGGTGAGAAAAGCGTATTTAGAGTCAGTCCATATATTTACTCTTTCATCTTTCGTCCTCTCTAATGCACGGATTAAAGCCCATAATTCTGCTACTTGGGCACTAGTGCCTTTTGGTAGAGGTCCACTTTCTAAGACTTGGTTAAGAGAGACTACCGCATAGCCAGCATAACGTTCTCCTGTAGTAATGAAGCTTGATCTGTCACTGAACAAGTTATAGTCTGCAGATTTCAATGGCACGTCCATCAAGTCTGGTCTGCATGAAAATTGACTCTCAATGGCTTGCATACAATTATGCTCAATTTCGGGTCCCAGTATTGGCAAAAGGGTGGCAGGGTTTAGGGCATTTGTTTGCTTTAAGGTCACTTGTGGGTTTTGAGTCAGGAGTGCTTGATACTTGTAAATTCTAGGGTTCGTTAACCATAAATGTCCCTTTGTTTCTAAAATTCCTTGAATTGCGTGGCTGGTGTAGATAGTGGTAGGCTGTCCGAAAGTTAATTTATTAGCTTCCTCCATTAGGAGAGCCGTGGCGGCTAGAACTTTTAGGCAATGTGGCCAGCCCTTTGCGACACAGTCCAGTTGCTTAGATAGATAAGCCACAGGTTGCTGCCAACTTCCCTTTTCCTGCGTCAGGACTCCCAGAGCCATATTGCCTTTCGAATCCACAAAGAGATTAAAAGGTTTTTCTAAATTGGGGAGTCCCATTACCGGAGCTTGAGATAATTCTGATTTTAGGGCTTCAAATACCCGGTTTTTTTCCTGCCCTCAAATGAAAGGTTCCTTTTCACCCCCCCTTCGTGGAGGTATACAAAGGTTTGGCTAAAAGAGCGGAATTTGGAATCCAAATTCTGCAATATCCTGCTGTGCCCCCAAATCCCCACAACTCCTTCCTTGTTGTTGGTTCCGCAATTTGGCACACAGCCTCTTTTCGCTCGTGTCCTATTGCTCTTTGTCCCTGACTTATGGAATATCCCAAGTATTTGACTTGGGGTTTTACTAACTGTGCTTTTTTTCTTGAGGCACGATATCCCTTGTCCATTAACAGATGGAGCAATTGATTGGTATTTTTCCAACAGGTCTCCTTTGTCTGTCCTGTTACTAAGGTAGCACATCTCCGTCTTCGCAAGGTTGGAGATTTTCTAGGTCCGAGGCCAAGGTTTCACCAAAAAGGGTAGGTGAATTTTTAAATCCTTGGGGAAGCCTAGTCCAACCATACTGCCTCTTACAACCTGTTATGGGGTCTTCCCATTCAAAGGCAAACATTTTTTGGCTGTCCCTGTGTATCGAGATGGTGAAGAAGGCGTCCTTTAAATCTACCACTGAAAACCAATTAGCTGAGGCCGGAATCAGACTCAAAAGAGTATATGGGTTGGGGACAATGGCGTGAACTGTGATCGTGGTGAGGTTCACAATTCTCAAATCCTGCATGGGCCTGTAAGAGCCATCAGGTTTTGGTATAGGTAGAATTTGGGTAATCCAGGGAGATTGTATTGTTCTCACAATGCCAGCTTTCAAATATTTGACAATGTGATCCTGAATTGCCTGCACAACAGAGCGGGGGTAACTTTTCTGTCTGAGGCGGACAGGCACAGCTAGAGGCTTTACTTGTATAATTACAGGTGCATGATGAGATGCATGACCTGGTGGATTATCTTCCGCCCACAGCTGAGGTACTTTAAATTCCTGCCAGGTATCGGGGATCTGGCTTTCTTGAACTACCATTACTCCCCATATCTCATCTGGGGGGTGCCTCATTGTTAGGACCATTTTATCTTCCTCAAAGTTCAGCATTGCTCCCATTTTGCATAGGATATCACGACCCAAAAGCGGAACTGGGCATTCAGGCATGTACAGGAACTGGTGTTCGATGTCTCTTCCATTTAGGGAACATTTCAAAGGCTTCAACACAGGGCGACTGTTTATCAGACCATCAACCCCTTGGATATTTAGTACATTATTGGAAAAGGGAGCCAAGGGTTTTGTAATTACTGATCTAGACACCCCTGTGTCTACCATAAAGGTTGCATTATTACCCCCTATCTTCATTCGGACCAAGGGTTCGGGCGGGGCTTGACTAAACCCTGGTCCCCTTCAGTCTTCAGACCTTTCGTCTATCACGGCCAAGCTTATGGCTTCCACCTCGCTTTGGAGCAGTCTTCGGCCTCTGCCCGGGAATCCACAGGGCTTCATTCCTCTTCCACTTCTCCCTCCCGGGGGATCGTACATTTTGACCTTTCGATTCAATCAACCAGGCTCCATTCTTCTATTCTGTTCTCTTCCCTGCCCCCTTATTCCAGCTTCAAGCCTTTTGGGACACTCTAACATCCAGTGGCCTTCTTCCTTACACCAATTACATCGACCTCTGCTCTGGGCTTTGGAATTATTTGACAATGCAACTGCCAGCAATTCGGCTTTGTGTTGCATCCTGTCATCCTTCTTTTTCTCTTCTACTTTTTCTCTGTTCACAAAAACCTTGCGAGCGATTTCCATTAATTGGCTTATATTCATCCCTAAGGCCCCTTCTTGCTTCTGGAGCTTCCGTTTAATGTCCGGGGCACTCTGAGATATGAAAGCCATGGCTAGCATGCAGGCATTTTCGGGATCCAGGGGGTTGATTGGGGTGTAGGTTTTATACGCATCGACCAGCCTTTGGAAAAAGGCTTTGGGACTTTTGTCTGATTTTTGGATTACGAGAGAGGGTTTAGACATATTACTGGAGGTTTTGCAGCCTGTTCTAAGCTTTGAAGAATTAGTGCCTGATAGTCCTGGAGGGAGGCCATGTCTCCATAAGGATCCCATTGAGGATCTTGTCGTGGAAACCGTAAATTTAGCGCAGCTTGAAGGCTTCCTCCGTCTACGGGTTTTAAGATTTTTCCAATGGCACTACTCAACCTTTCTCTTTCTTCTTCATTAAGGAGAGTAGTCATTAATTGTTCCAAATCCTGCCATGTTGGATTATGGGTTCTGATAATAACCCTAAACAAGTCAATAACTTCCTGAGGCTTAGTGGACAATGGTCCATAATGTTGTTTCCAATTCAACAGGTCTGTGGTGGTAAACGGGATGTATTGACACAAAGGCTGGATCTCTACTTGTCCCTGTCCATCTATAACTCTTTGATCCACTTGGTGCAGTGGGGCTAGGAGCTGACTTCTGGTTTGGGCAGCAACGGGAGAACTTCGTTGGGTTATAGGAGATGGGGGGTCCGCTAGACGGACTTTTCAATTTTTGCTCTTCTCTCTGGTCACTTTGTCCTACTGTCCCTTGGTTAATTCCACCGCTGGCATTTGAAGGCTGCCTTGGGTGATAGAGAGGGGCATATGGAGGGGGACTTTCTTCTTCATAGGGTGCTGTTTGGAGGAGAGGCTTTTCTCAGGGTGACTCTTTTTGACCTTGCTTTTGCCATTTCCTTTTATTAGAGCCACACAAACCTTCATGGCTTCCTTCTTACATTTACGAAGCCAGTCAGGATTTCGTTGCAGTGCTATCTGCCACTGGTCAATATACTGATATTGATCTGGGTGATGGTTTTAGCATCTGTTATGATCTGATGTACTTTTGAAATGATGTCTGGATTAAAAGTGCCCTCGGGTTTCCATCCTACATTAAAGGTTGGCCATTCATTTTCACAGAATCTTTTTAGATCCTCAGAGTTGGATTTGGGATCTCCACAATCTCCACTAAAAACTGTCTTGAAGTTTTTCAACATGCATTGGAGGGACGTTCCTCCCCTCCCATGTTCTATTTCTAACACACTTTCCGCTGACAGGAGGCTCACAGTCACCAACAGGAACTGCAGCGGATTAACCTCCCACACAACCTAGAGCCTCATTAGGATACGCCGGTTCCGTTTGGAAGGGATGCTATCCCGGGCTCAGGGGGGTGATCGGGCCCCCTCTTCCACTCCTAACTGAGTGGGTCTACAATTCCCACAATACTTGCCTGCAGGCGTCTTCTTTCTCAGCCAGCGTAATTTTTATGAACTTGTCCTGATCCTGGTCAGATTCTTTATTTTTTTATTCATTTATTTATTCGACTTATCAGTCGCCCCCTCTCCACAAAGGGACTCGGGGCGACGTACAATCGACATCAATGTTTAACAATACAGATGCAAGTACAAGCCACTAAGTTAAAATAAATAGCCATAAGTTAAGACAGTTAAAACAATTTAAAAACCCCAAATTTACATTTACAGTATTAAAATTGCCAGGGAGGTTAGAGGTTCTAGTTAAGCCAGGCCAGCTAGTTGGAACAGGTGAGTCTTGAGTTTCGTGCGGAAGGAGCGGAGATCGGTCGTTATCCTGATATCTGGGGGGAGGTCATTCCAGAGGGCTGGGCCCATCACAGAGAAGGCCCTACTCCTGGGCGCCGCCCTCTGACACTGCCTGGTGGACGGCACCCGGAGGAGTCCCTCTCTGTGAGAGCAAATTGGTCGCAGGGATGTATGGGGCAGGATGCGATCCCGCAGATAGCTAGGTCCTGTGCCATGGAGCGCTTTAAAGATGGTAATCAGCACCTTGAAACGCACCCGGTAGACCACAGGAAGCCAGTGCAGCTCACGCAGGAGAGGTGTTACATGGGAGTACCTCGTACTCCCCATAATTGCCTGCGCGGCCGCATTCTGGACCAGCTGTAGTCCCCGGGTGAATCTCAAGGGGAGCCCCATGTAGAGAGCATTGCAGTAGTATGGACTACGTGTCTTTATGCGAACTTTAACTGAACTTTGTGGTTTGGACTTTGGACATAGGTACGTTTACGGGAACATTTGGAACTATCTGACAACTGGAACATAAAGAACTATCTGACAACTGGAACATAAAGAACTATCTGACAAACTGAAAGACAAAAAAGGTAAGTATAAAAAGTGGAAGGAGGGGGACATAACTAAGGCAGAATATCAGCAAATAGCCCGAGCCTGTAAAGATGAAGTGAGGAAAGCTAAGGCTCACAATGAAGAAAGGCTTGCCACAAAAGTAAAAATTAACAAAAAAAGCTTCTTCCAACATGTTAAAAACAAGAAAAAAGTTAAGGAAACAATTGGTCCATTGCTAGGAGAAAGTGGCAAGAAGGTGACAAGCAACAGGGAGAAAGCAGAACTATTTAACTCGCGTTTTGCATCTGGCTTTACACAAAGGGAAAAAACAGTCCAACCTATCAAAAGCAGCACCACAAAAATCAGATTAGGAACACAAATTAAAATTCAAACTGAATTTTAATACAGTATTATTTAATGTCCATCTAGATATTATCATTTGGCCTTTTAATTTAATTGTAATTGGATTGTGATCTGCCCAGGTACTTGTTTCAATCTCAATTTCCTGAACATTACAAGTCAGTTCCATTGTGGCCCATACCATGTCGATTCTGGAACATGATAAGTGTCTATTTGAATAAAAAGTATATTGGTTTTTTTTGCAGGGTTTCTTTCTCTCCAGAAAACTTTTAAGTGCATTTCATCTATCATCTTGAAAAAGGATTTTGGGAGTGGTTTTCTATTTAGCTTTGTTGTTTTTTGTGCTTTATAGTCCATGTTCTGATCTACAATTCCATTAAAATCTCCCATCATACAGATGTCAGCATAGTCCAAATCAATTATTTTCCTGTGTAGTTTTCTATAGAATTCATCTTGTTTATCATTGGGAGCATAAATTGCAATTAAAAGTATTTTCTTAATGTTGTCTATAATTTCCACCATCAGAATTCTTCCATACTCATCTGTATAAATTTGTTTCGCTGGAATTTTATCTTTAATATAAAAGATCACTCCTTTTTTTTTTGCATCTTGCCAATGCAGTAAACATTTTTCCAAGTTTTGGCTGTACCAATAAGTGTTCATGTTGTTTTTGAATATGTGCTTCTTGTAGACAAATTATGTCCAATTTTAATTTTTCTAATTTGTGAAATATTCTTCTTTTAATTGCTGAATTAAGTCCATTTATATTAATTGTAATCATTTTTTTCTCTTCCATGTTTATGTTTTATAAGTAGGATTTATAGCTCTAGTTGATCTCGGTTCTCGTGGTTCTCTGATGTCTACACCTCCTACAGCGCCGTCTTCTGTTTCAAACAGACCTACTGCACCTACTACTTTCTCAGTCTCGGCTATGGGTGTCTCTTGGAGATCTACCAATAGCTCTTCTTTTCCAGCCTTCTCAGCCTTCCCTCCCAGGTGTTCCATATAAAAAGCTTCTGCTTTATCAGTTGTATCTATTCTATATCTTTGTCCTTGCCATACAAAAATTAAACCTTCCGGTATAAGCCATCGATAGTTGATGCCTTTTTTGAGTAAAATCTTAGTCAGGAATTGATATTCTCTTCTCATCTCTCTCACTCTTCTTGGAATTTGTTTCAGAACTACAATCTCGTTGCCTTTATATTCCAATTTTCTATCTCTTGTTTTCTGTAGTATTTGTGACTTGTTTTCTTAGTAAATCTTACATGAACTTCCTTTGGGAGAGCATTTCTCGCTGCATATCTTGTATAAACTCAAAACACCTCATCTATACCGTCTATCATCTTCTCTTGGGGTATTTCTAACACATTTGTCAGAATTTCTGATATTATTTGTACCAAGTTCTCTCCTTTTTCTTCTTCTATGTTTTGAAATCTTAAGAAAAATTCTGACCGATCCATCTCCCATCCCAATATTCCACTGTTATCTTTTTCCACGACACTCAATCTACTATCAATGTCCTCAACTTTCTTCTCTCTTTGTTCATCTCTTTCTTCAATTTTTTGTTATCTATCCTCATACTTCATCATCCATTGTTGAATGTTTTCAATTTTTTCCTCTGTTTTACCTGTCTTTTGTTCTATGTTTTCCGTTCATTGTTCCATCGTCTCAATTCTCTTTTCCATAATCTCTGTTCTCTTTTCAATGGTTTCTGATCTCTTTTCAATGCTCTCTGCTCTTACTTGTAGTTTTTGTATTACTTGCATGATCGCCTCTAATGTTACTCCCTTATCTTTTTCCTGTTGGAGCATCATCTGTATTGATCTTTGTCCTCCCGCAGGTGAAGAGGAGGGAGTTGTTGTTGCAGAGCCAACGGTTATTTTTTTTACTCATCTTCCAGATTTTTTCTTTTGTGTGTTTTAATCCACCTAATGTAAGATGAAATTGTGGTCCCACGTAGCCATGGGGAGGCCAAAAAAATAAGAAATGGAACACTAAATAAGGGTTAGGGGGCAGCAGAAGAGTCACAAAGAGAAAAGGATACAATAATATAAAAAGCCAAAAGGGTAAAAATCTTTGGTCTCTTCTATGCCCTTAGCCAATTGGTTCTAATTAAAAAGGGGCACAATAAAAAGTAAAAAATAAAAAATAAAAAGGGGAATGAAACAAAAAAAATAAGAGGGGAGAGCAATTCCCAAATAAAAATATAAAAATACAAAAGTTATAAATAGAAGGGGAAAAAGAGAAAAAAGAGAAAAAGAATATTTAAGTGTTCCTTTGGTCCAGTCTACTTAAAACAAGCTCACAAAGTGCCTCAAAGTAAAAAAAAATCAAAAAGTAAAAGGGAGACAGAAAGGAGTCACAGCTTCCATAACAGAATAAGATTAACACTGCCACCAAAGAAAAAGAAAAAGAAAAGGAATTCAAAGCTTTTTGTAGTTTGAAAGCCTTTTCAAGGTCACTCTGGGCTTTCCCTTAAGGTTTTTATTTATTCTTTCAAGGTGGGTTTCCAGGCATTGAAAGTTTCCCAAGGGACACCTGTATAAACAACTGTGTTCCTCTCACTATCAAGCCTTAGCAAGATAACCTTAAGAAAAATAGCTTCTCTCCAGACATTCATGCAAAAAATAAAAACATTGTTTCAAGTCCACTAGGTAGCAGTGATACTTGTTTCCCACTCTCAGTCTTTGTCTCTTACACTCCACCTTTTACTTAAAAAAAAGAAAAGAAAACAGAAAGCCAAGAAAAGAAAATACATTAACTCATTAAGCAAAGGTAAAAAGAGAGAAACTTTTAGACAGTTCAAACTTAGTTGTATCAACGTTTCCAAAGAGTCCAATTAAAAAGTAAGAAAAAAAACCCGCAAAGAATCAGTCCATTTTAAAAAGTAAATTGCAATGAAAGTCCAATCCGGGTTCCGGCAGTAAAAAGGGAAAAAAGGAAACCTTCAATTGACCATGCATTAGATCCACCGCTTACTCTCTCATCTGTCTTTATTTTTAATAAAATCTCCAAATTTAGGGTGTTCTCTCTCCAATAGAAAAGAAAAATTAAAAACTCTCACCAAATGACTTGCCTCTCTCCTGCCCTTGCGTTACGGAGCTGTCTGCCGTTTCAGCAGCCTAATGGCTGACTCAAAGTTGCCGGCAAAAGGGGCTTTTTCCCAGATCACCAGAGACTTTGCGGGTGTCTCTGGGATCAGCAGGATATACCCCTACCTATCACCGTCTCTACAGGATGGTTTAGGTCCAATTGGACCGTCCAAGTGACCTGCATTCAATGGCGATCCCGGGACTCCGGAAAAGTTCGTCGTTTCACAGCGACATCAAGCCCCTCCTTCCGTTCAGGATTTTTTAAAGAGATAAAGCACACAGGCTTCACTGACCAGCAGTGAGTCATGTCTGGAATGCTTGGTGGCTCAGGCAGATGATATACAAATCACTCTTGGGGGCAGCATAGCAAGAAAACAAGAGGATAGCTAGGAAGACAAAAGATTGCCTCTCCCTTTCCCCATACAATACTTTGGCTTTTAGGGGACTAGAACAGCCTTCAAAGCAGAAAACAGGAGGAAAATTGCCATAACATTGTAGGAAGTTAAAACCCACCCCTCTCCTAGGAAAATGAGATATTTTAGGAAATATTAAAAGGGCAGAATATTTCCCCTTGTAGGAAGTTAGCACCCACCCCTCTCCTAGAAGAATGAAATATCATAGGAAATATTGAAAAGGCAGAATATTATATTTCCCTGGATCAGAAATGGAGAAACATGTTTTTAGGCAGGAAACAGACTCACTCTTAATAGCCCCCACTTTTCTTAATGGGCCATTAAAATGCCTGGGTCAGTATATTCTACATAACAAAGAGGTCCCCCTTCAGCTCCAGGGTGATGGGATTAAGGCATGATAGTATTAGCCCTTTACCCAATTTACCACATGGCATCTGGGAACTCAACCAAACTTGGACTCAAAACACAACCTAGAGAGTTGCCCCTGCATGGCCCCATGGAAGTCTGGCAACCAATCAGAATACATTCCTTACACAGGAGCAGGAAACAGAAAGGTGGGGCCCAAAAGAGTATAAAAAACTCAGCAAGTCCCTTTCTTTTCTCTCTCTTCATATCTGGAATCATGTGATCACCTTTTTCCCCAGGACCTAAAGCCATGTGGTCCTGTCCACCATTAAACCATCTTTCCAAGCAGCCTCCATGTTCCCAGTGTCTTTTTCCCCACTTGGAACTGAACCCGGATGGACATTGCTTCCAACAACATTTTCCTGAAAAAATTAAATTTGGGGCTTCTCCCCTGTTGTAACCTATACTAGGGAAATAATGTTGAAAACAACTGAAGGGGTCCCGACCCACAGGTTGAGAACCACTGGACTAGATAAACTAAAACTACAAATAACTAAGACATGGAGAAGAAATAAAAATAATCTCATTTAACATAAATGGACTAAATTCGAACATAAAAAAGAGGACATTTAATAAATTAGAGAAATTGAAATTAGATATAATATGCCTGCAAGAAGTACATATTAAAAAGCAACACAAAAAATACTTGGATTATCCGAAATTGGGGAAGTTGTATACGACACTTGCTGATCAAAGCAAAAAAGGTATGGCACTACATATCAATAAATTAATACAATCAAAGCAAATATTTGAAGATGAAGGAGGAAGAATATTGATAGTGTAAATAATGATGAATAATAAAAAAATATTGATGGTGGCAATATATGCGCCAAATGAGAATCAAGAAGAATTTTATGGAAAACTCCACAAAAAGATATGAATATGAAGAAATATGCATATTAGGGGACTTTAATGCGATAGTAAATAACAAGTTGGATTATAAAACTACAAAGTCAAATAAAAGGTTAAGGAGAACACTGCCTAAAACATTCTTTACAATGATGGATGAATTAAGCCTACAAGATGTATGGAGAAGACGACACCTGAGAGAAAAACTATATACATTTTACTCAAATAGATACATGTCGTGGTCAAGAATAGATATGATTTGGAGGAGAACAAGCCAGACGTCGCGATGACACAATGTGCAGTCTCGATAGTCCGAGATTGCCGTTGATTCTTCTACTGCTGTAACGGTCCATATGGACCTAAGCTGTCCTGGAGAGACGGTGAAAGGGAGACAAATCTTTGCTGGTCACAGGGACATCGCAAAGTCCCTGTTTTACCCAAGGGCAGCACTCCAAAGCAGCAGTAAATAGACAGCCCCCAGGCTGACAAAGTCAGAGATGGCTCCGGAGGAAAGGCAGTTAAAGTGAAAGTGAGTCTATTTGGTGAGATTTTTTTTTTCTTTGAGAATGATCGCCCAAAGAAACCTTTTTTTCCCTAGGATAAATTAGTCCTTTAAGCTAAGAATAAAGCGGCGAAATTTCTCTCTATTGGACTGCCTTAGAAAGTTTTTTTCCCTTTTTTTTCTATGTAACAACGTTTTGTGGATTGAAGTTATTGTAATGCTTCCCGTTTCTCCTCTTAAGTGAATGAATTGATTTTTTCTTCTATTCCCTTTTACTTTATTTTTTGGCTGAACTAAAACCTCTTTTTTATTTTAACAATTCTTCCTTCTACTGTTTATTAAATTTTATTAAAGATACTTAGAGACTTTTGCTTTTTTTTAAAGCCTGAAACAAATAAGAGAAAGTTGAATCTGCCACTCGGAAGCCAGAACTTGGTTTTTCTTTTTCTTTTGAAACAATGTATCCTCTGTTCTACTTTCCTTGATTTTACTGAAGTTGGAGGGTTTGTAGCTTGTTTGTGGACTGATAACATTTCAAGAACAAGGACTGTCCCTTTGCAGGTGTCTGTGAGAAATATTTTTGATAAGGGAAGGAAAAGAAAAGATAGAACCCTCCATCTCTGAAAAAATTAGAAGAAACTTGTGCATAAGTGATTTTTTTTTTTAAGTATTTTTATACATCAAAGAGATATTGAAGGAGAGAGTGGCAGTGGAGTTTAGATTTTTTTTCTTTTTTCGGAAATATGTATCTATATACAGATGAGGAAGCCTTAAGTCTCCAAGATGTTTTGGATGGACTTCAAAATTTATTGGAAGGATCCGAGAGATTTGATAAGAAGTTGGATAAATTATTGTTTTGCGTAGCAAAAGATGAAGGGGTTGGAGCTCCAAAAACTAAGAAGAGAATGAAGATATAGAAGATAAAGGCAAGACAACAGATGAATCTACTAATGAAGCACCCATGAGTGAAAGTGAAAAGATATTGAAAAGTGAATTTGACTATCTGGAGTCTTAAGTAATTAAGCTCCCCGTTAGGAGAGCGAGTATGCAGAGAAGCGTAATGAGAGTGATATGGAATAACACGCACAAACCAGCATACAGAGGCACTGAATAGTATAAAAATATAGTAGTTTACTATGTAGAAATATATAAGTATTCAGAGTCCGGTTAACAGTCCAAGTCATACACGGTTCAGTAATTCAGTTATCAAAATAGTCAGTCTAACACACAAAATATAGCTAAACAGTAGCAAACCACAATACCTCAAAATACACCAACCAGCTTCTAACAAAACAGAGAGCTAACAGCCATTCTGGCTCCCTCTTATAGCTGCTTGAGGTAACAAGCCAATTACATCTCTGAATCATTTAAAGTAACAGTAAATCAATCATAGCTTATATACATTGCCAAGCCAAGCCTAGGGTTACATCCCTAACATGGAGCTCTACCTCTCTTGTCAAGATATGGATTTGATGATGGAATTAAGAAGAGAAACAGCTTTAGAAAGACGTCTGATAATCAAAGACATGTTAATTTTAATACCAGCTGAAGGGCAACGAGACTATATGAGAGATCTTCTGAGCAAAAAAGTGCGGAGAGAGGTTTTCAAGAACTCTATAAAGAAGCTAATAAGAGAATTGACGCAACAACTGGCTAAAGAGATAAGAGTGTTTTATTACTGGAGAGACACAGGTTGACAATAAATGCTGATAATTAAAAACTTAGTTAATCTTTGGTGATTAATAAGTAGGACTTTGTAGATGCTTATAGAATGTTTTTGTTTTTAAAATGTTTATTCGTTAACAGATAATCCATTATGATAATAACAGTGAAATAATAATTTTAATTAGTGAAAACAATTTGGATATAAACCGTAAATTGGGACCTCGGAAAAAGATTTATTAATTTTACCAATATTTTTTTGTTTGGATTTTGTTATAAAGATGTAATCTCTTCTGGGTACTTATAAATTCTACTAATAAATTTTTGTTTAGATTTAATACCACTTTATAATGCCTTGGTAAGGCCACACTTGGAATACTGCATTCAGTTCTGGTCGCCACGATGTAAAAAAGATGTGGAGACTCTAGAAAGAGTGCAGAGAAGAGCAACAAAGATGATTAGGGGACTGGAGACTAAACCATATGAAGAACAGTTGCAGGAACTAGGTATGTCTAGCTTAAGAGAAAGAAGGACTAGGGGAGACATGATAGCAGTGTTCCAATATCTCAGGGGTTGCCACAAAGAAGAGGGAGTCAAGCTATTCTCCAAGGCACCTGTGGACAGAACAAGAAGCAATGGGTGGAAACTAATCAAGGAGAGAAGCAACTTAGAACTGAGGAGAAACTTCCTGACAGTTAGAACAATTAATCAGTGGAACAGCTTGCCTCCAGAAGTTGTGAATGCCCCAACACTGGAAGTCTTTAAGAAGATGTTGGATATCCATTTGTCTGGAACGGTATAGGGTTTCCTGCCTAGGCAGGGGGTTGGACTAGAAGACCTCCAAGGTCCCTTCCAACTCTACTATTGTATTGTATTGTATTATTATTATAATGATGTTAGATAACTACAATAACAATAACGAAATGTTGCTGGTTAAAGAGATAAGATTGTTTTGTTACTGGAAACACAGGTTGACAAGGAGTGTTGATAATTAAAAACAGTTAAACCTTGGTGATTAACAAGTAGGATTTTGTAGATGATTATAGAATGTCTTTGTTTTTAAAATGTTTATTCATTAACAAATAACCCATTATGATAATAATAATGAAATAATAACTTTAATTAGTAAAAACAATTTGGATATAAACTATAACTTGGGACCTGGGAAAAAGATTTATCAATTTTACTAATACTTTTTTGTTTTGGATTTTGTTATAAAGATGTAATCTCTCCTGGGTACTTATAAATTCTATTAATAAATTTATGTTTAGATTTATTATAAAGATGTTAGATAACTACAATAACAATAACAAAATGTTAATGGATAATGTTTAATGATTTTATATGTGTTGGCATTGGTGAAAGCAATTGGGTATAAGCCTGAGGTTTACAGAAACAGCTAATGAATGCCAGTATGTGGTTGTGTCTTTAAATATAAATGATTCTAGATAAAAGCATGTTTAAACAATTATAGTTAAATGAGAATGATGGTACATTGATGGTAAAATACATAAAGACTTTTGATTTAAAATGTACAATCCAATATGAATGAAGTATAAAGAATGATTGTGGTAGCAACGCACGAAATTTATTTGTAACCAATTGACATGCTTTCTGGAAGATGTAATGAAGAATGATTTGTGTGTGTGTGTGTGTTTTGTTTAATTAAAAAAATAAAAAATTTTCAAAAAAAAAGAATAGATATGATTTGGACAACAATAGACTTAATTGAAACATAAAAGATTGATATAGAAACAAGTATATGGGCAGACCACAACCCAATAATAATGACATGGAAAGGTCAGAGAAAAAGAATGAGATGGACATTAAATCAAAATCTATTAAATGAAAAAGAATTTCAGCAATATATGGAAAAAGAATTGCATTTTTTTTCAAAGAGAACAGGAAGGAGGATACATCCCTACAGAATGTGTGGGATACCAGTAAAGCATACATTAGAGGACTAGTAATGACTTATCTAGGAAAAAGAAACAAACAGAACAGACAAACATGAAAGAAGATAGAGGAGGAACACAGGAGACTGGAAATCGAACTACAAAGAAACCCCAAAAATACTAAAATTAAAAATTTGATGGATGTACAAAAACATAAATTGAATTTAATGGAAAATGAAGAAGTGGCAAATAAAGTAAAAGCTTCAAGACAATTTTTTTTTGGAAAATGCAAATAAACCAGGATGATGGTTGGCGTACAAGATGAAAAAAGAGAAAGAAAAAAATTATAAATCAATTGTCAGACCAAGAAGGGAATATTTGTTACCAAAAGGAAGAAAAGGAAAAAATAGTAGAAAATTATTATAAGGAACTATACCAGCAAGAGGAAAAGATAAAACAGTATCTAGAGAAGAGGAAAAGATAAAACAGTATCTAGAGAAGGTGGAAATACCTAAGATTCCAGAAAAATTTAAAAAGGCACTGGAAGAGAGAATAACAATGATGGAAGTAATGGAAGCAATAAAAAGACCAAAAAAAGGGGGAAACACCAGGTCCGGATGGGCTGCCAGCGGAATTTATATTGAATGCATTAGAATATTATAAAGCGGAGATGACTTCCGGTTCCTGACGGCGACGGACGTGTTGTCCGCCGCTCGTCTCCCCTGCTGGCTCCGTAAGGAGCATAGGGAGCCCTGGAGGGGTCCTCTGCCGAAGGCCGGCTTGCTGAAGCCCGCCGGAATCGGCGGCAGCCAGCGGGGGTGCTTTTCAGCTTCGCCTAGGAGCCGGGGAGTGGAGGGGGGGGCGAGGGACAGCGTTGAGCTGTCCGCCCTTTTGCCGAAAGGATTCAGAGGAGAGAGTGTACCTGGAGAAGCGCGGCTGGATCCTGGTGGTGGGGGACCCATCCTGAACTCTTTGATCGTTTAAAAGAAAAGCAGCAGAAAAGCAGCAGACTTCTGTAAGTTTTGTGTTCAACCTATTTGAATGGAGATAAGAGGGGGGTGTTTCTCTTTTCTACCCCCCCCCCTCGGATTAAGCAGCATTTGAACGATCTCTCTTGAAGAGAGAGAACAATGGCTGACCCGTCACTTAAGCTAGCTAACTGAGAAAGATCGTGATCACAACTGCTAGAAATGACTGCTGAGCTGTTTCTCCTTTAAAAGTTTTGATAGAGATTTCTGCTTTCTTTCTCCCTGTGGAAAGAGGAGCCAAAATGGCACCTGCCCTTCTTTGTCTACGTCTACGTCTACGTTCATGTCTATGTATTTGTATATGGTTTTAACATGACTGTACACCGCCCCGAGTCCTGCCTAGGAAAGGGTGCGGTCTAGAAATAAAAGTTTATTATTATTATTATTATTATTATTTGTTTCTCTACTTATAAATGAAGTCTGCCCTTTGAAATTATCTTCAAAAAAAATCCCTTTTGGAGCTGCCTTATTACTCTCTCTGAGGGAAACTGAGACTCCTCCCTGCTACGTGGCTCTTCTGAACTTTCAATATTCGACCCCCTCCTTTTGGTTTGCCTCCGCCTTGGAACTGTGAACTGTTGCTTTCGGCTTTGTTTTTGGGATTAGCACAGCTGTGAAATCCTCAGACGCCATCTTCCTGGGAAAAGACTCACATCTCTGAATTTTAAACAAATGGGGCCTAAGAAACCACTGACGGGCAAGTCACTTTCGGACCCCTCATCTGCCTCCTCCAGTCCTAGTATGCAACAAACGAAAATTACCTCACTGTTACAGCAAGAGGGGACTGGAGAGGGACCAAAAGAACTGTTTCTGTTTCTCAAATGTTTCAAGAACTTATGAGGGGTCAAAATGAATTGAAAAAAGAAGTGACAGAGCTTAAAGAGGAACTCAGAGATGTTACACATCATATTGCAGAAAATAAACAGAAAATTGTGGTGTTGGAGGAGGGAGTGGCTGGACTGGGGGAAGAAATTAAAACAATCCAGAAGGGAAATGTAGACTTGGAAAACTTTTTGGCAAAAATAGAATTTGAAAGAATGTCCTTTTTTCTTAGATTCCAGAACCTACCAGAGACAGAAAATGAAGACCTTAAGGATATCATGAGTACAATTTTAGCAGATTATATTAAGAGACATAAAAAACAGCTGTGGTGGGATATGGACCTAGTTTAGAGGATAAATTCAGCATATGCTAGAACAGCGATGGCAAACCTTTTTTGGCTCGCGTGCCACAAGGAGGGGGAGCGCAGGGGGGTCATGTGCGGGCGTGCCGCAACCATAATGCAATGCGCGACCCCCCCAGTGCGCATGGGCTCACAACGCACGACCGCCCCCATTTTTACATGCTTTTTTCGCCCTCCCCAGGCTCCAGAGGCTTTATAGGAGCCTGGGGAGGGTGAAAAGAGCCTCCCCTGCCCCCCTGGAGGCCCTCCGGAGGCTTCAGGGACCATCCGGAGGCTTCCCTGACGCCTTCGGAGCGCTTAAAACGACCCTCCGAGCAAACCGGAAGTCCCAGCGAGCTCGGAGGGTCGTTTTAAGCGCCCCAAAGGCATCAGGGAAGCCTCCGGACGGTCCCTGAAGCCTTCAGAATGCTTAAAACGACCCTCCGAGCAAACTGGGACTTCCGGTTTGCTCGGAGGGTCGTTTTAAGCGCTCCGAAGGCGTTAGGGAAGCCTCCGGACGGTCCCTGAAGCCTTTGGAACGCTTAAAACCACCCTCCGAGCTCAGAGGGTCGTTTTAAGCGCCCCAAAGGCATCAGGGAAGCCTCCGGACGGTCCCTGAAGCCTTCGGAACGCTTAAAACGACCCTCCGAGCAAACTGGGACTTCCGGTTTGCTCGGAGGGTTGTTTTAATCACTCCGAAGGCGTCAGGGAAGCCTCCGGACGGTCCCTGAAGCCTTCGGAACGCTTAAAACGACCCTCCGAGCAAACTGGGACTTCCGGTTTGCTCGGAGGGTCGTTTTAAGTGCTCCGAAGGCGTCAGGGAAGCCTCCGGATGGTCCCTGAAGCCTCCGGAGGGTGGGGGAGGCTCTTTTCACCCTCCCCAGGCTCCTATAAAGCCTCTGGAGCCTGGGGAGGGCGAAAAATGGCTTTTAAAAAGGTGAACTCACGCGTGCCATAGGTTCGCCATCACTGTGCTAGAAGTCATAATCTTCCAAGGGAGGTCACATGGCCGGCAAGCCACTCCCACAAAGGAGGTCACACCCACAGAGTAGGTTCCAAAAAAATTTGAAACCCACCACTGGTAGGGTGATAGGGTTTGTTTTAAATCAGGGGTGTCCAAACTTGGGAACTTTAAGACTTGTGGACTTCAACTCCCAGAATTCCCCATGCTGGCTGGGGAATTCTGGGAGTTGAAGTCCACAAGTCTTAAAGTTCCCAAGTTTGGACACCCCTGTTTTAAATGCATAGTGAGGCTTCTTTGCCAGCCTCACAGCTGACAAAACAGAATTTTTCACCAACTGCAAGGGATGTGGGTGTGAGAGAGAGAGGGGGGGGGAGAGAGAGAGAGAAAGAGAGAAAGAAAGAGAGAGGAGGGAAGGAAGGAAGGAAGGGAGAGAGAGAGAAGAAAAGAGACAGAGACAAAGATAGAAAGAGAGAGAGAGAGAGAGAGAGAGAGAGAGAGAAAGAAAGAAAGAAAGAAAGAAAGAAAGAAAGAAAGAAAGAGAAAGAAGGAAAGAGAAAGAAAGTTGGAAAGAGAGACACAAGAAGGAAGGAAGGAAGGAAAGAAGGAAGGAAGGAAGGAAAGAAGGAAGAAAGAAAGAAAGAAAGAAAGAAAGAGGGAGAGAGACAAGAAAGGAAGGAAAGAAGGAAGGAAGGAAGGAAAGAAGGAAGGAAAGAAGAAAATGAAAGAAAGAAAGAAAGAAAGAAAGAGAAAGAAAGAAAGAAAGAAAACGAAAGAAAGAAAGAGAACCTATGATCACAATTGAGCCCAAAATTTTGGTTGCTAAGCAGGAGTGTTGTTAAATGAGTTTCACCACATTTTACCGTTGGCCACGCCCACCCGGTCACATGACTGCCAAGCCATGCCCACAAAACAGGCCACGCCCACAGAATAGGTAGGAAAATTTTTTGAAACCCACCACTGCCCCCCCCCCCCTTTTTTTTAAACCATATTCAAAGGTACTTTAAGATGCCCATGAATAATTCTTTGGGAGTTTTAATTTTGGCCATATATACTTACAAAATTTTAACACACCTTGTCTTTTTTTCCCAATTCTATCCCGCCGGCTGCTAAAAAAATTATGGTGTAGACATCCGAGAGGGGTAGAAGCATCTCCACCATCCATTTCTTGTGAGTCTCTTGTTCCTACATTCTCCATTTCAGGCAGTTTTCAATCTACTTGCTAAATCACCCGGGGGGGTGGGGGGGTGCTGAAACAATGTGTATTCAGACTTTTTAAAATGTTTTATTAGTTTTTTATTTTTAAATATACATCAATATCAATACATGAACAATGTGGTCCCTGGGTATAATTCATTTTGATACAAACATCAATAATGATAATCATAATAATACTTTTAATAACTTATATAATCCTAGTATTAATATACATGGTTTTTAAAGTTGTTATTCAATATTTTAATAGTCCATTTTAATGCCAATAATGTTGTAAGCATACATGGTAATACCATCTTTCGCCCTCTAATCTTTTCCATCAAATTATTACTTATATTCTATTATATAAAAAGAGAAAAAAAATCTGCTAATATTCCCCCTATTTCATATTTCTACCTCTATTCTAACTTCTAAACAGCTCACTATTGCTAACCCTAATTTTAATCCACATGTTTATATAAGGCATAGCCCTTCATTATTTAGTTATTCAAAGTCACAATACGCCATTCAAGTACCAGTCTTCCCATTATTTAAACATAACTTAGAATGCCCCTTTTCAACTTCCAATCTTTCCATCTAACTATTGCTTCATATAAAGGTGTGTATTCTTATTTCTACCTCTATTCAAATTTCTAATCAGATTGTCATTATATTAGACAAAAAGAAAAATATCTATATATAATAATTCCTTTCTATCATCATCTCTTGCCTGTTTTAATACTTCAATTATTATTCGTTTTTTGGCTTACCTCCCATACTCCTTTCTTGGATCTTTATCTCTATCAACATCTGTATCTTTACCATTCAGACTGAATATTTCTCCCATCTCTATCCTCCTAAGATGCCAGGTCTCCAGAATATCCACCCAAGCCCCTATCTCCCTTTCAAAAGTATCTTCCTGGTTATCCCCTGTTTATTTCATCAGTCATTATTATCTTTATCATCTTCTTCCCATCTTCTTGCTTTGTTTGCTGGTTTGTCTGTTCTGTCTTTTCTTACGTTCTTTCTACTATCTCCTTTCTTTCCTGGACTCTTTGATCTTCATTCATAATCAGTTGTAGCATATTTTCTATTTTTCCATATATGCCTTGCATTAGGTACTTTATCTCTCTGTGATTCTTTTCCTTAGTACCCAAAATGCTTTGAAATATCAATGTCATTTCTCTTGAAATCTCACTCGTTTCCCCTGATGGAGCACCTTGTCTTAATTTAATAAGTCCAGCTCTTACTTACTTATTCAGCCTGGGGGGCTGAAACAATGTGTATTCAGACTTATTATTATTATTATTATTATTATTATTATTATTATTATTATTATTATTATTATTATTATTATTATTATTACCGGTACTTACAACTAAGGTTCTTCTAGAGCTGTGATGGCAAACCTATGGCATGCGTGCCAGAGGTGTCACACAGAGTTCTCTCTGTGGGCACGCGCGCCATCACCAGCTGGCCTTCGTGGGTGCTGGAGCGCCAGTGAATGGCATGAGAATGGCATGAAAATGGCCCCAAAAACAGGCCATTTTCCGGGCCATTTTCAGGTTGTTTTTCGAGCTGTTTTCCAAGCTGCTTTCTGGGCCATTTTTGGTCCTGAAAATGACCTGAAAAATGCCCCCAAAATAGCCTGAAAACAGGACATTTGGGGGCCATTTTCAAGCCATTTTCAGGCTGTTTTTTGGGCCAAAAATGGCCCAAAAATGCCCTGAAAACACCCCAAAAAACAGGCAGGCACACACCGGCCAGCTGGTCTTCAGGTTTCCGGCACTCTGGCACGCGCATAGGCACGTGCATGCACGTGTGTTCCAGTTTGGGCACTTGGTGCTGAAATGGTTCGCCATCACTGTTCTAGAGGGCCTTTTGTACTTTTGCCAACTTATCTCTAGCTCACAAAGGAAAGTAATTAACTAAGAAGCTGCTTTACATTGCATACGGGAAAAAGGTTATTGGATGCTTCTTAGAAATAAAATAAAATCAAGACTCACCAATTTCTCTGTCCCAGGAAGGATAGATGGCTGCTTCATTCCCTCTCAGATCATTCAATGATCTTCTCTTTTCTAAAAGCATCTTTGAGGTAATGTGACCAAAGACAAAAGAAAGGCCCTGAAAAAAAAATCCAGGGGTGCACCTGCCTATTCCTTACCTTTGACTGTAAATCATTGCTCTGAGGCAAAATTTCTGCAGGCTGGCAATTTGCCAAATTGAAGGCCAAATATGGCTTTTTCAGGCTTGTGCCTCAGCGTGCATATTCTCCAATGAGACAAACCGAGACAGGAATATCATTTTATTACAGTTTATCAGAATATTCAGACAAAAGGGATTCCTCTCAAACAGGGAACCCCGAACTTTAGCTTACATCCTCTTTTATAGTTAACATAACAAAGAAATCTGAAAGAAGAAAGTTGAATGGACAGGATAATAGCATACATGTTTATTAAAATGAGGTCTGAAAGGGCATAAATTGTAAGGAAAAAGGTTGTTTAGGGTTCACAAAAGAGATAAGCCAGACCCCAATTTGTACTAACAAACTTTCTTATCTGGAGCTAGTCTCCAGCTTGTTTATCAGTTTAGGAATGTTAAAAGCTAATAAATCTGACCATCACTTTAAAAGACAGAATATCAATCAGATTAAAATAAAAAATAACTATGTTAGTTAACAAATTACAAAACCCATGTCATTTGCTCCTCAGGCATTATTCATACTTCAACTACAAAAGCTTCTGTGAACAATCAAGCATAGAAAAAGCCAGACTTTGAAATGCAACCAAGTCCCTCAAATGCTGAGGCAAGCTCCAAGACATTCCCCCTGCAACCACACACACTTTCCTTGTCAGTAGTGCAGCACACAGGTAGCCACATGGAAGAGTGTACAAGTGCATACAGGCACTCACAAGGGGAGGGGGGGAGAGAGCAAAGGCAGATAGTCCGTGACCATGGAAAGTTTGAAGGACTGCAACTCCCACTCTCTTCCCCACCAGCCAGTGGGAAAGTTATGCCACATGGAGTCTAGCAGATGCCTATCATCTCTTTGAATAGTCAACCATTTTTCTGAAGCTGGACAGATGAGAAGAGCTCACCCCAGATGATTAATGATGAGCACATTCCCTTCACCGTTAAATATCTCTTGCCAACTAACTTAAACTTACAATATCTTTAAGGTCAGAAAACTGGGTTCCCCAAGATCAGGGGTGTCAAACTCAATGTCAACTCTCAATGTTGTCATGGAGACAGAATGAGGGGGAGTGCATTCCACAAATACTGTTGGCTGGAGTCGGATCTCAGATTACTGCAGCCAATTTGGGAGGAGTGCATTTATAGGGTAATGTGATTTATGACACAGACTGAGGGGAGGGAAGGAACAGGGGTAAAGTTCAGAAGTAAATCAAACAAAGCACAGGCTTGACTCCAAACAGATCTTACCTAATGGCGCTCCTAATAAATCACTGGATTTGTATTGAAAATTTGACTCGATACTTATGAATCAATTAGGGCATCTTTAGGAAATCTGACACTCAAGGTGCTTAAATCTGATCTGCGGGGCCGGCCTGGAAATATCAAAGGACAGGCCCACGGCGCCTCTGCTGGCCAAAACGAGCCCCACTGACACCTCAAACCCCACTCCTGTGGACGCGTGAGCCAAGGCTGCAGGGGAGGAAATGGACTTCCCTCAGGTGTATAGAGACCTCGCTGAGGTATTCAGCGAGAAGGAGTGCCACGTCCTCCCCCCGCACTGGCCCACTGACTGTACCATAGAGATCCATCCAGGGACCAAATTGCCAAAGCCAAAAATGTACTCTATGACGTCAAAGGAAATGGAGGAACTATGCTGGTACATAGAGAAGAACTTGGCTAGGGGGTTTATTCAGCCGGCCAGGTCCTAGATCGCGGCCCCAGTCCTGTTCAGGGAAAAGGATGGTGGGGGACTACAGCTGTGTGTGGACCTCCGGGGAATAAATGGAGTGTGCGTCGAGAACATGTACCCTCTCCCTCTCATGAAGGACATGCTAGCCTGTTTGGCCAAGGGGCATATCTTCACTAAGCTTGACTTGAGGGAGGCATATTACTGAGTCAGGACCAAGGAGGAGGATGAGTGGAAGATTGCTTTTAACTGCCCCTTAGGCAGTTATCAATTCAGAGTGATGCCGTTTGGCCTGCAAGGGGCTCCAGCAGTGTTCATGCAATTGATTAATGAGGTCTTGCATGAGCACCTATATAAGAGGGTGCTTGTGTATCTGGGAGGGAGATATCCTGATTTACACCAAATCCATAGACGAGCATGTACAGTTGGTGTGCTGAGTCCTGGAAAAACTGTTGGTGGTGAATTTGTGCGTGAAGTTATCCAAGTGTGAGTTCCACCAAACTCAGTTGGATTACCTGGGATATCGTGTACCGAGCACCGGGCTAGAGATGTGTGTGTGTGTTTCATCATCCCCTCTTAAAAGGCAGAGCTGCATGTTCCCATCTTGCCACCTTGCACAACAAATAATGTTCTTCCTGCATCAACTCAGAACACTGGGAAAATCAACCCAGCCAACCGCTACAATGGATAATGGAATGTCAGAGGGCCTTTGAAGCCTTAAAAGCGCTGTTTGCTAGAGAGCCCATCCTATAACACCCCGATCAGAGCAGCCCTTTGTGGTCCAGGCCGATACTAGCAATGTGGCAATGGTGGCTGTTCTTCTCCAAGCCAATGAGCAGGGGAACCTGCAACTGTGCACCTATACATCACACAAACACACTGAAACCAAACGACAGTGGGCGATATGGGAGAAGGAAGCTTTTGCAGTCTGGTGGGTGCTCATGACATGGCGACATCAGCTGGAGGGGAGTTATTTTATTATTATTATTTATTCACATTTCTAAACCGCCCCCTCTCCCAAAAAGGGACTCGGGGCGGTGTACAGTCCACAATAAATCACAGATAAAATACAAATATAAATAGGGTTATAAATATATGTATGTATGTATGTGTGTGGAGGAGGTTAAAATTAAGAGTCCTGTACAGAAGAATAAATAAATATGAAGCTAAAAGCCCTAAAAACAATTAAAACTAAAACATTACCCTTAAAATAACCAGATGAGAATATACTACCAGGAGTTCATAGATGTAACATTTATAATCATGCCAGGCCAGCTAGTCGGAACAGGTGAGTCTTCAATTTTTGACGGAAGGAGCGGAAGTCCGAGGTGGTTCTAATGTCGGGGGGGAGGTCATTCCAGAGGGTTGGGCCCATCACAGAGAAGGCTCTACTCCTCGGCGCCGCCCGCTGGCATTGCCTAGTGGACGGCACCTGGAGAAGGCCCTCTCTGTGAGAGCGGATTGGCCGCAGGGATGTATGTGGGAGGATGCGATCCCGCAAGTAACTAGGTCCTGAGCCTGAGGTCCCGCAAGTAACTAGGGGTAAGTAACAAGTAAGTAACAAGTAACGCAAGTAACTCCTGAGGTCCCGCAAGTAACTAGGTCCTGAGTTGTGTACCATTTGAAGTGTGGATGGATCATAAGAACCTCGAGGCGCTCCAAACCCCACGCAAATTGTCACCTAAACAGGTCAGGTGGGTGCTGTATTTCTGGCGCTTCCACTTTACGTTGAAATACATTCCTGGGGGAAGGAATTTCCTAGCGGATGCCCTATCAAGGATGCCACTTACCATAATGGGTGTGAGGACATGATACATGCCATTATACTTCCGTCGCAACCTGTGGCTCAGACCACAGTTCATGGGCAAGTGAGGCACCAACTGGAGGAGGGTCTGGGTGAGATGACCTACTTCTTAAAGGCGGCTCTGCTCACTGACCCATGGTTTCAAGAAAACCTCCAGCTGTTAACCCAAAGAGACGGCCTGGCGTGGAAGGGGAGCAAGCTGTATATCCCCCACACCCAGCGAATAGCTGTGCTGCAGCGATGCCACAATGCCAGGTCAGCTGGTCACTTCGGGTTCCTGAAAACCTTACATCTGGCCAACCAGCAATTTTGATGGCCCAGGATGAAAAAGGACCTAGAGGACTACGTATGTCCACAGCTGTATGGTCTGTGCAACAATGAAGAAGCAACTGGAGTACCCTAGGGAGGCCCCCTCATCTGTTAGCTTAGCTGAGTGGGTGGACAACATGCAACTGGTGTGGGGGGAGGTGCAAGTTGCATTGAGGAAAGCAGCAGAGACCTAAAAGGGCCACAACGACAAGAAGCGTAGCCTCCAACCCCAATTCAGGGTTGGCGAGCAGGTGTACCTATCCACCAAACATCTACGCTTAAAGGCGCCCTGGCGTAAATTCGCTCCAAAATTCATGGGTCCATTCCCCATTGTTCATGCCATTAACTCAGTCACCATGGAGCTGAAGCTCCCTTGTCTGTTGGGCAGGATACACCCAGTGTTTCATAGTAGCTTGCTGAGGCTGGTGAAGACCTCGGAGGTACGGGGTCCCCCGAGGCAGGAACCCAGCTCTGTTCAGCTGGAGAGGGAACTTCACTATGAGATTGAACAAATCCTAGACTCCCGTATACATAGGATAAATACCTGGTAAAATGGAAAAAGCCTCCTGTCGACGGCCTCCTGGGTAAAATGCCAGGATGTCAGGGCTGCACGGTTGGTGAGACGGTTCCACAAAGAGCACCCTCGCAAGCTGGGGAGGGGGGATGACAGTGTGGGACCCTGCTCAACAGACTTTACTTACTTTACTTTACTTTATTTCAAACTTTTATACCGCCCCCTCTCCCAAAAGGGACTCAGGGCGGTGTACAGTCAGATTAAAACACATAAATACATGGGAATAAATACAAACATAGTTAAATACAAAATACTTAAAAGAGGAGGCTGTAAAAAACTGTACCTAAAGTAAAGCAATTAAAACAATGTTTAAAAATAACCCCTAAAAATACCCAATTAAAAATATCTGCCAGGAGGTAAAATAAGACTATGAATGGGCCAAGCCGGCTAAACGGAACAGGTGAGTCTTCAGTTTTTGTTGGAAGGAGCGGAAGTCGGTGGTGGTTCTGATATCGGGGGGGAGGTCATTCCAGAGGGTTGGGCCCATCACAGAGAAGGCTCTACTCCTAGGCGCCGCCCGTTGGCATTGCTTAGTGGACGGCACCAGGAGGAGTCCCTCCCTGTGAGAGCGAATTGGTCGCAGGGAAGTATGTGGTAGGATGCGATCCCGCAAGTAGCTAGGTCCTGTGCCATGGAGCGCTTTAAAGATGGTAATTAACACCTTGAAACGCACCCAAAAGACCACAGGCAGCCAGTGCAGCTCGCGCAGGAACGGTGTTACGTGGGAGTACCTAGTACTCCCCATAATGGCCCGCGCGGCTGCGTTCTGGACTAGCTGCAGTCTTCGGGCGCGTCCCAAGGGAAGCCCCATGTAGAGGGCGTTGCAGTAGTCCAGCCGAGACGTCACCAGTGCATGAGTGACCGTGCGTAGGGCATCCCGGTCCAGTAGGGGGCGCAATTGGCGCACCAGGCGAACCTGGTGGAACGCCCCCCTTGCCACGGCTGCCACATGGTCATCCATTGACAGCCGGGCATCTAGGAGGACGCCCAAATTGCGCGCCCGTTCCACAGGGGGCAATTGCTCGCCCCCTATGGCCAGTGATGGTATCAACTGGCTGAACTGGGGTGCCGGTAGCCATAGCCACTCAGTCTTGGAGGGGTTGAGCTTGAGTCTGTTGTCCCCCATCCAGACCCCGACGGCTTCCAAACACCGGGTCATCACCTCGACAGCCTCATTGGGGTGGTTTGGGGTGGAAATGTACAGCTGAGTATCATCAGCGTACAGATGATACTCCACCCCAAAACCACGGATGATCTCCCCCAGCGGCTTCACATATGCGTTGAACAGAAGGGGTGAGAGGACCGACCCCTGCGGCACCCCACAAGTGAGTGGCCTCAGGGTCGACCTCTGCCCCCCTGCCAACACACATTGCGTCCGGTCGGAGAGGTAGGAGCCGAACCACCGCAGGACGGTGCCTCCAACTCCCATCCCCCCCAGCCGGCGCAATAGGATACCATGGTCGATGGTATCAAAAGCCGCTGACAGATCTAATAGGACCAGGATAGAGGAACAACCCCTATCTCTGGCCCTCCAGAGATCATCAACCAACGCGACCAAGGCCGTCTCCGTGCTGTGTCCGGGCCGGAAGCCGGACTGGCGTGGGTCTAGATATTCGGATTCCTCAAGGTGTCGCGGAAACTGCTGTGCCACCACATTCTCTACAACCTTCGCTAAAAAGGGAAGGTTGGAGACTGGACGGTAATTAGCTAGCTCCATCGGGTCAACAGAAGGCCTCTTGAGTAAGGGCCTCACCACCGCCTCTTTCAAGGCGGTAGGTAAGGACCCCTCGCCCAATGAGGCGTTCACCAATCCCAGTAGCCAGCCTCGTGTCACTTCCCAGGATGCCAGTACCAACCAGGAGGGACACGGGTCCATTAAACATGTGGTCGGTCGCAGCCGTCCACGCAACCTGTCCAAATCCTCAGGGGCAACAGAATCAAACTCCTCCCAGAATGGTCTCACAAGACTCACTGTTGACGGCTCCTCTGGTCCACTGAAGGGGGCCCATCCGCTCCGGATCTGAGCGATTTTGTCCTGCAGATATTCCCCAAACTCCTCTGCTCTGCCCTGTAAAGGGGCTTCCCGCGTCCTCTGTGATAAGAGGGAGCGGGTGACCCGAAACAGGGTGGCAGGGCGGTTATCGGCGGACGCAATAAGAGTGGCACAATGTCTACGTTTGGCCACTCTTAATGCCACAAGGTAGGTCCGTGAATAGGCTCTTACCTGTGTTCGATCAGATTCGGAGCGTGAGGACCTCCACCTGCCCTCTAGGCGTCTCCTATGGCGCTTCATCACCCTCAGGTCCTTGGTAAACCAAGGAGCCCGGGTGGGTCGTCGCCGCAGGAGAGGCCGCAAAGGCGCAACTCGGTCCAGGGCCCAAGCGGCCGCCCTATTCCAGGCGGCCACTAGGTTCTCGGAGCGAGAGCGGGTCAGGGCTACAGGGAATGGCCCAAGCTCCGTCTGGAACCTGTCCGGTTCCATCAGGCGCCTGGGGCGGTACCAACCTGGACAGTTTGGTTCCACCTCCTCGCGGTGGGGGGTAGCGCCAGGGAAGTCCAGCCGGAGAAATGAGTGATCTGACCATGACAGGGGAGTGATGGTTACATCCTCTCTTCCCAGATCACTCGTCCACTGTTCAGATACAAAAACAAGGTCCAGAGTGTGGCCACCTTCCTGTGTGGGGCCCTGAATTAATTGGGTCAGGTCCATTGCTGTCATGGAAGCCATGAACTCCAGAGCTACCTCGGATGCTTCCCCCGTCGACGGCAAGTTGAAATCCTCCATGACCACAAGCTTGGGGGTCTCAACTGCCGTCTCTGAGATCAGCTCGAGGAGCTCGGGCAGGGCTGCTGATGCATAGCGAGGAGCCAAGTATAAAATCAGCAAGCCCCACTGCCTCCCTGGGCCCCATTTCACACCAAGGGACTCACACCCGGGTATCTGAGGTACAGTGAACTCTCTCGGCTCTAGACATTCCCGTATAACTACCGCCACCCCACCACCCTTACCCAGGGCCCGAGGCTGATGGAATGCAAGGAAACCCGGTGGGCACATTTCCACGAGGGGTAAACCACCTTCGTGGCCCAACCAGGTCTCCGTTATCCCTGCAAGGTCCAGCTCCCCCTCTGAGATCAACTCATTAATGAGGGGGGCCTTGTTGGTCACGGACCTTGCATTGCAGAGCATCAGCCTCAGGCCCTGGCTCTGTAGTTCCTGACCACCTAGATTGCGGGGGTTGGTACAAACGACCGGGCGTATCCAACAGCCACGGTCTCCCAACCGACCTTGTGGTCTTCTCCTGTCCTCGCATCCCCTCCTCCCCGCGACCGATGTAATAAGACAACCCTCTGTTGGAATGTCCTTTCCCCTCCCCCCCTCCACCACACTCACTTCCCTCCTAGACTCACCTGTTCGCCTGACACTGGCCCCCCTCCTGGGCAGATTAACCCCCCCCACCCTGAAACCCTCCCTGGAACCCCCTAAAAAGGATAAAAAACAATTGGTTAAAAACCCCCTAAGCTTCCATTTCCTCCACCTCTCGGGGTCTATAAACCCGTCATCAAGGCGGGCCCTTACAAGCGTCAAGGGCCATGCCTGCGAGAGGGGGGACTCCCGCAGGCGGAGCAGGTCTAACCTCGAATAAATAATCTTAAAAAACATGATGGGGTCAAAGGTGCTGTAGATAATAAGTGGTCAGTCAAAAAAAAGGGGGGGGGGAGAATGATCAAATGTCCAAGTGGTCTGAGTGGTGGAGAGATGGTCCAAAGGGTGGTAGCAACCTAGATGATCCTAGGTGGGTGAGAGTTCATAGAGAGTTCGTAGATAGTAATCTGGAGTTCCCCATTGGGTGGGGGGCCGATGTTCTTAGGGGCAGATGTTCTTGGCCTAGATGTCCCTCTGGCCTACCCATGGCCCTAATACAGGGCTTCCGGCGGCCTCCGGTGTTCTAGGCCGCCCCCAGCCGCCCCCAGCCTCCATTCCAGTCCTGCTCTCTCATGACTCCCACCCAAAATCCAGGTGTTACTGGCTCTCACCCAATGTCCTGATGATCCTGGCGTCCATGGCAGATCTTTCAACGGCTGCTGCTGGTGCCAGCGGGCCTGAGGACGTGGGAGCCGCCGGGAGATGTCCTAGCAGCGGCGTCGCTCCTCTCGCTCTGCTCGCCGCCGCCGTCGCCGTCGCCATTGTCAGCCTCTTTTCCTCTCCTACCAGCCACTCTCGCCAGCCTCTCTCCTCTCTCGCCAGCCTCTCTCCTTCCAACGTTGCTGCAGCCGCAGCCGCAGCCTCTTCCTCTCTGCTCAGCGTCGCCGCAGCTGCAGCCTCTCTCTCGCAACCTCGCAGCCTCACAGCCTCTCACTCCTCTCGCTCTCTGCATCGCTGCCGCTGCCGCTACCGCAACGCCGCCATCGCCATTACCGTTGCCGGCTTCTCTCCCCGCTCCACACTCTGCCTTCTTTCCAGCCTTCCCTCCAGCCTCCCGACCCACCCTGATGGACCCAAATGGGTCCAAAATGGGCCAGGGTGGTCGTGCTGCCTGACTCCCGGCCCTCAGATGGAACGAGGGCCGGTTACAGCCTCTTCCCCCATCGCCGAGCTCCTTGGCGTTCCCAGAGCTCAGGAGGCTGTCCTTTGCTTATCTTCCAGATGCTGTCTCCATGGTAGAGGGAGCCACCTGTCAAACCCTGAAATGGCAAGCCTCTGGTGAACCATCTTGGGGTTGCCATTCGTGGAGGGGAGGCTGCAAGGGCATGACTGGGAGCTGTGCTGATCAGCTGGAACGAAGCAAATGGAGCGGCTGCGCTGATCAGCTGGGAGGCTGACAGCAAATGGATCAGCTGGGCACAGGGCACCAGGTGGAGGCTGCGACGCTGATCCATATGTGGAGAAGCAGCTGGGCGTTCCATACACGGAACATGACACAAAGTTGAGAGCAGAATTTCTCTGGCTAAGCAAGGCAGTGGTTTAAATGAGTCCTGCCTGATTTTACAATCTGTTTCCGTGGTTATTAAAATAATTGCTGCAGTTGCTAAGTAAATTGTGAGGTCGTTAAGCGAATCCAGTTCATCTATTGACTTTGCTTGTTGGAAACCGGCTGGGAAGGTTGCAAATGGTGATCACATCACTCCAAGAGGCTGCAGCCCTTGCAAATACATGATTGTTACCAAGCACCCACTTTTAATCACAGATGAGAAGGGAAGGGAAGAGAAGGGAAGAGAAGGGAAGAGAAGAGGTTTATTTGGCCAAGTATGATTAGATTGTCTCCAGTGCATAAACTCTTAGAGTATATGCAAAACAACAAAATAATAATAATCATATATCAAAGTACCCGTGTTTACCCGAAAATAAGAGGGGGTCTTATATTTTGGACCAAAAGACCCATTAGGTCATATTTTGGGGGATGTTTTATTTTGCAGCTGGCCGGTAGCTCCCTCCCACCATCTGCATGCCCACGGCAGCAACAGCTTACAGGGCTTTCCAGGGCAGACACACTTTTCTTTCAGCACAGACTGGAAGCTTTGCTTGCTTGCAAATGAGGCACTCTGAAACACAGTTTCATTTCAAAGCGTCCCATTTGCAAGCAGACAAAGTTTCGTCTCCCTCTGGGTGAAAAGTGTTTGGGCATCTATGGGGTGCTTGGGAATGAAGCAATTTGATTTTTTAAGTATGTGTACTAAAAATAAAGGTGTATTAATCTAGTTAGCTTTTCATAATTCAACATTGCTTGAAAAAAGTGGATTAGGTTAATTAATATAATTGCTTGATTGCTTAAGTTATCAGCCTTAATTAGTACCATAAAACTAGAGTGCAAACAGATAAAGGGGCAGTTTATAAAATGCATAGCATGAAATAAAGTTTATGTCAGAGTTCCAAATAGCATCCAAAATTAAATCATTTGTCAGGGCACGCGAGGCGCTGCCCTGTCAGCTGGCCAGCGCGCATGCACGCACTGGCCAGCTGAGTTCACCCTTTTTTAAAGCCATTTTTCGCCCTCCCCAGGCTCCAGAGGCTTTATAGTGACTGAAAGGTATAGCCAGGAAGGTTGCCTGCAGACATGGTAGAGACAAGTGTCCACAAGTGATTTTATGCTCCTGAAGACTTCCGCTTCCGGAGGCAATGGCGGGCTGCCTTTGAGTCCCGCATGGACCGCGGGGCTCATTTTGGAGGTGGGGATGTTGCCTGGCCCTCTTTGTTGTTTCTGAGGGCCAGAGTCAGTGGGCGACCACCCTGGCTCTCCATCGCGACTTGAGTCGGTCTCCAGGGTGGTCTGTTGGCCGCAAATGGATACGTTGGAGAGGCGGAGAGGTAGAGTCAGCCGTAGAGGTCGTGAGACGCCGAGGCGCAGAGAGAGACGCTGAGAGACGCCGGGCGCCGATGTCGGCTTGTGAGTCAGCTGGAGATGCCGCGAGACGCTGAGAGAGACGCTGAGAGAGACGCTAAGAGACGCCCGGCCGATGTCGGCTGTGGAGTCAGCTGGAGATGCTGCGAGACACCAAGAGAGACTGGCAGGAGGTCGGCAGACCGGCTGCGCTGGCAGCCAGCAGGAGACCGGGCAGGAGCATCTGCAGGAACATCGTATCGGCTCCCTCCAGCCTCACTGCCTGTCGTCCCACCACAGCAGGAACATCGGAGGAGCGCTGGAGGCTGGCAGCTTCTGGCGGAAGAACGCTGGCAGGAAGCCAGGTGGCCTGGCAGGAGGCTGGCAGGAAGCTTTTGACACTGGAAGCCTGGCAGGAGCCTGGCAGGAGGTAGGAGGCTCCTTGGCGCAGGACTAACTACCATCTCCTTGGCGCAGGACTAACTAACTCATCTCCTTGACTAACTACCATCTCCTTGGCGCAGGACTAACTACCATCTGCTGATGTTTTGATTAGATCACCTCTCCACCCTACCCAAGATTTGGGCCTGTTATACCCTACTGGAACAAATGAATTTTTTACCACCTGTAAACATCCCTAACCAAACTGTAGCCCTGTCGGAAATGTAACCTTACCATATACTCGAGGGCAGACCTGCTCCTACTGCGGGAGTCCCCCCTCTCGCAGGTATGGCCCTCCGCCCTTTCGAGGGCCCACCTTGATGAGGGATTTATTAATCCAGAGAGGTGGACGAAGCGTTCTCTCAGGGGGTTTTTTAATCAAAGTTTTTATTCGTGTTTTAGGGGGTCCCAGGGGGGGGGTTAGTCAGATTGAGGGAGGGACTTGTGCCAGGCCGACGGGTGGGATTAACAAGGGAGCGAGCAAGGGAGCAAGCGGAGTCATTAGGGGGAGGGGGAATAGTAACATTCCAGAAGAGGGTCTTTCCATCTTAACGGTCTTGGGGAGGGGTAGGTACGACGGCAGACAGAGATCCTATAGCCGGCTGGGAGACCGGGGTCGCTGGATTCGGCCGGGCTCCTGTCCCAGCCCCCGCAACCTAGGTGGTCAGGTCCTACAGAGCCGGGGCCTGAGACTGATGGTATGCAATGCCAGGTCCGCCGCTAATAAAGCCCCCCTCATTCATGACTTGGTCTCAGAGGGGGAGCCGGACCTAGCGGGGATAACGGAGACCTGGTTGGGTCACGAGGGAGGTCTCCCCCTTGTGGAAATGTGCCCGCCAGGCTACCGCGCATTCCATCAGTCACGGGCCCAGGGCAGGGGTGGTGGGGTAGCGGTCATTATAAGGGAAGGTCTTGAGCCGAGAGAGTCCACTGTGCCACAGATAACCGGGTGTGAGTCCCTGTGTGTGAAGTGGGGCCCAGGGAGGCAGTTGGGCTTGCTGATTGTATACTTGGCTCCTCGCTATGCATCAGCGGCCCTGCCCGAGCTCCTCGAGGTGATCTCCGAGATGGCGGTTGAGACCCCCAGACTTTTGGTCATGGGGGACTTTAACTTGCCATCGGTAGGGGAAACATCCGTGGTAGCTCGGGAGTTCATGGCTTCCATGACAGCCATGGACCTGACCCAAGTAGTTCAGGGCCCCACTCACGAGGGAGGTCACACACTGGACCTTATTTTTATCTCTGGCCAGTGGAGGAGTGATCTGGGAGTAGGAGATTTAGTCATTGCACCCTTGTCATGGTCAGATCACTCAATTCTCTGGCTTGACTTTCCATCCGATACCCCCCATTGCGGGGAGGCGGAACCGGAATGTCCTAGATGGTTCCGCCCCAGGCGCCTGATGGAGCCTGATAAGTTCCAGACGGAGCTTGGGCCATGTCCTGTAGCCCTGACCCGCGCCCGGATGGAGGACCTAGTGGCTGCATGGAATAGTGCGCCCGCTGGGGCCTTGGACCGGGTTGCGCCTTTGTGGCCTCTCTCACGGCAGCGATCCACCCAGGCCTCTTGGTTCACCGAGGAGCTGAGGGTGATGAAGCGCCGAAAGAGACGCCTAGAGAGCAGATGGAGATCGTCACGCTCTGAATCTGACCGATCACAGGTGAGAGCCCATTTACGGACTTACCTTGTGGCATTGAGAGTGGCCAAACGTCAGTATTGTGCCACTCTTATTGCGTCCGCAGATAACCGCCCTGCCGCCCTGTTTAGGGTGACCCGCTCCCTCCTTTTTCAGAGGCCGCGGGAAGCCCCTTTACAGGGTAGAGCAGAGGAGTTTGGGGAATATCTGCAGGACAAAATAGCTCAGATTCGCAGCGAGTGGGTCCCCTTTAGTGGTCCAGAAGAGATGTCGGAGGTGGGTCTTGAGGGATTAGGCTGGGAGGAGTTTGACTCTGTTACTTCCGATGATATGGACAGGTTGCGTGGGCGACTGCGAGCCACCACATGTTTACTGGACCCGTGTCCCTCCTGGCTTATACTGGCATCCTGGGAGGTTACACGAGGCTGGCTCCAGGAACTAGTCAACGCTTCTCTTAGAGAGGGGTTCTTGCCGGCCATCTTAAAAGAGGCGGTGGTGAGGCCCCTACTCAAGAAGCCTTCCCTGGACCCTGCTATATTGTCTAATTATCGTCCCGTCTCCAACCTTTGCTTTTTGGCGAAGGTTGTAGAGAGTGTGGTGGCACAACAGTTCCTACGCCACCTGGAAGAAATGGATTATCTAGACCCGTGCCAGTCCGGTTTCCGGCCCGGCCACAGCACAGAGACAGCTTTGGTCGCGTTGGTGGATGATCTCTGGAGGGCCAGAGATGGGGGCTGTTCCTCCATCCTGGTCCTATTAGACCTCTCGCCGGCTTTTGATACCATCGACCATGGTATCCTATTGCATCGTCTGGAGGGGCTGGGGGTGAGGGGCAGCGTTTTGCGGTGGTTCTCCTCCTACCTCTCTGGCCAAGCGCAATGTGTGTTGACAGGGGGGCAGAGGTCGACCCTGAGGCTGCTCACCTGCGGAGTGCCCCAGGGGTCGGTCCTCTCACCTCTCCTGTTCAACATATATATGAAGCCGCTGGGCGAGATCATCCGTGGATTCGGGGTAGACTACCATCTGTACACTGACGACACCCAGCTGTACATTTCTACCCCGAACCACCCCAACGATGCCATCGAAGTGATGTCCCGGTGTCTAGAAGCCGTGCGGATCTGGATGGGAGGTAACAGACTCAGGCTCAACCCGTCCAAGACGGAGTGGCTGTGGCTACCGGCACCCCGGTTCAACCAGCTATGTCCATCACTGGCCATTGGGGGCGAACAGCTGGCCCCCATGGATCGGGTTCGCAATTTGGGCGTCCTCCTAGATGCCCGGCTGTCAATGGACGACCATGTGACGGCCGTGGCAAGGGGGGCGTTTCACCAGGTTCGCCTGGTGCGCCAATTGCGCCCCCTATTGGACCGGGATGCCCTCCACACAGTCACCCATGCACTTGTGACGTCTCGGCTGGACTACTGTAATGCTCTCTACATGGGGCTCCCCCTGAGATGCACTCGAAGGCTGCAGCTAGTTCAGAATGCGGCCGCGCGGGTTGTTGCGGGAGTCTCGAGGTACTCCCACGTAACAACTCTCCTGCGCGGGCTACACTGGCTACCTGTGGCTTTTCGGGTGCGTTTCAAGGTACTGGCTATCATCTTTAAAGAGCTCCATGGCACAGGACCAAGGTACTTGCGGGATCATATCCTGCCCCATACATCCCTTCGACCGATCCGCTCTCACAGGGAGGGGCTCCTCCGGGTGCTGTCCACGAGGCAGTGCCAGCAGGCGACGCCCAGGAGTAGGGCTTTCTCTGTGATGGGCCCGACCCTCTGGAATGACCTCCCCCGTGACATCAGAACAATCACTGATCTCCGCTCCTTCCGTAAGATGCTCAAGACCCACCTGTTTAGTTTAGCGGGCCTGGCCTAATCCCGATCTAGTCCCTCAATTCTGTACTTTTAAATTTTTGGGGTTGTTTTAAGCTAATTTTTAACTTTTATTACCCTGTACAGCCTTATAGTTTAATTGGTTTTTAAGTGTATCTATTTTATATTAGGTTTTAATGTGGTGTCTGTACACCGCCCCGAGTCCCTTCGGGGAGAGGGGGCGGTCTATAAATTTAATAAAATAATAATAATAATAATAAAATAATAATAATAATTATAGGAGCCTGGGGAGGGTGAAAAGAGCCTCCCCCCCCCCCCAAGAGGCCCTCCGGAGGCTTCATGAGCTTCCCCGAAGCCTCCGGAGCGCAAAAAACCAGCCCTACGGGCAAACCGGAAGTTCGGGAACGGACTTCTGGTTTGCTCAGAGGTTCGTTTTGACTGCTCCGGAGGCTTCAGGGAAGCATCCTGAAGGTCCCTGAAACCTTCGGAGCGCTCAAAACGACCCTCCAAGCAAACCGGAAGTGACTTCCGGTTTGCTCGGAGGTTCATTTTGACTGCTCCGGAGGCTTCAAGGAAGCATCCTGAAGGTCCCTGAAGCCTTCGGAGCACTCAAAATGACCTTCCGAGCAAACCAGAAGTCACTTCTGGTTTGCTCGGAGGGTCGTTTTGACTGCTCCAGAGGTTTCAGGGAAGCCTCCTGAAGGTCCCTGAAGCCTCTGGAGGGCTTCCGGGGGGGGGGGGGCGGGGGAGGCTGTTTTTGCCCTCCCCAGGCTCCTATAAAGCCTCTGGAGCCTGGGGAGGGCGAAAAAAGCATGCAAAAAATGGGGTTGCGCCTGTAGTGTGTGCATGCGCACTGGGGGGGTCACACATTGCATTATGGGTGCGGCACGCATGCACATGACCCCCCTGCGCTCCCCCCACTTATGGCACGCGAGCCAAAAAAGGTTCGCCATCGCTGGTCCAAGGCAAAGTATTGCTCAAAGTTCCAATTTATTAAGAGAGCCATGTTGGCACATCTGAAAGCTTCCCAGTTTTCCCCACTCAATTGAAAGTTCACGATCTTGCCCCACACCCACCAGCCCATCACATGGTCCAATCTTCCACTGCCATGCTGGCAGTTCTACCCATCCAGTTCCGGTCAGGTGCAGAGGTGTAGAGACAAAGGATGACCTTGACTTTCTAGAAAGAAATTTTGTTTTGGCTACATAGCATCTAACTCCGTACAATCCCCTCTCCCATTTTCCCACAATAGAAAAGGCATAGTAGAATAATGGAAAGTGTAGCAGGCCAAAGATCCAAAAGGAATATGGCTGCAGGCCTGAGAGTTTATTTTCTGTATTTGGTGCCTCCTGTCCTTTGTATTGTGTCCAATGACAGCCTTCTTCAGGCAGGTATCTTCCAGATGTGTTGGGACCATAACACCTAACACATTTGAAAAGCCTCGGGCTGGGAAAGGCTGAGGTACTTTGATAAGTGATATGGCATAGCAAATTACAATAGTTTAACAAGGGAGGGAAAGGTGCACTTGCTGAAAACTAATGAAAAGGAACATTAAATGGCTTTGCTTTTTTTAAAAATAGTCCTCAACTTACAACCGCAATTGGGACCACAACTTCATTCATAAGTTTAATTGGTCATTAAGTTGAGGCATCCCGTGATCAAACCAAATTTTACAATTGTTTTTACGGCTGCCATTAAGAGAATCACATGGCTGTAAGTCCAAATCATTTGGTTTTTAAGCAAATCAGTTCTTCTCTAGTGGTTAAGGCACTAGGCTAGAAAGCAGGAGACCATGAGTTCAAGTTTCACCTTAGCCATGAAAGTTAGCTGGGGACTTTGGTCTAGTCACTCTCTCTCTCAGCCTAACCCACCTCACAGGGTTGTTGTGGGGAAAAATAGGAGAAGGGTGTGTTGGATATGTTCCCCACGTTGAGTTATTTCTCAAAATAATAAAGGTGGGATACATATTGTCTTTATTGATTAGCCCTTGGGCCATATCAAAGTGCAAAGTTCCAGAAACAAATTCTTACTAAAATTTGATAAAAGCAATTTAGAATGTAATTTGATAAAATACCATTTAAAATGAAATTGGAATAAAATATGATTTAAAATGTAATTGGAAAAGAATACAATAATTTAAGATATTGATAAAATATGATAAAATTATATTTCAGTGTCACCCATGCAATCTACCCCAATCAGTCCCACATATGCAGATTTCATCTGAACCATTTTGTTTAAGTACTGTGCTGTGTTAAATGTTATTTTCAGGTTCTGTCCGCTCATAAGGTTGTTTTGATATGGGGATCCCAATGGGTCATTTGTTTGGTATATAGACCAAGGTACCTGTCGAGCCGGCCTCCCTCAGCAACCAAGAAAGAAACCACTTAACTCCATTTTGCAGAATTAAGAGTACTTTTACTGGTTATGAAAAGATAGCAGCTAAGCAAAGCAAGATCTGAGGCAAAAGTGTGCGAAATCATACATATCAATATGTGACCAAACCCCCTCCCCCTGGTAACCCTCATCCCAGTGTCCAATCTGCAAATCCCTTAGGTGTCATGTGAGTTCCATCTTCAAGGAGCATCATCAGGTTGGTATGCAGGACGGTTGGCCTTGACCAACACCAAGCACTAGTTTCCAGCATGCGCAGTAGAAGGTGAGAACAAAACTCCCTTTTTACAATCTCTCCTGTACTTAAACTTCCCCTCCCAAATACCCCCCCCCCCATTTCTATGGCAGCAGAAAGCAAATAGCGAAACAGAGGCTGATAGTACCTGTCTCTCACCCCCTTATGCAAGCAACAATCAAATAGGATGTGAGCCAGGTCTTTTACCTCTGCCGCTCCGCAAATGCAGAGACACTCATTGTAGGGTATAGAATGGAATCTCCCATATCTGACCATTGTGTCAAGCTGTTCGAATCTTGCTCACATAAATATCTCCCTAAGATGTTTTGGCAGTTGTAACTTCAAATAGCGGTCTACTTGAAAGGTACGTTTGTATTTACTCAGCCATTTCAAGTTACCCACCTTACTAAGGATAGCTATATCATTTTGTGCTTCTATATCCTTAATTCTTTGGGCAGCTCTTTTTTTGAGTTGTTCTCCTGTTATGCAAGAGACAGGAAGGCCACAGCTTCTTACCACATTTGTTAGTTTGGTGATCCAGGAGATTTGTGATTGCAATTTTATTTGCTCTAGTAGACATAACTTGGGGAGTCTATCAGTCTCCATTTCATTGACTTTGCACCAGTAGTTATATGCTCTAATTTTGGATAGTGCATGAATTGTATGAATTCCCAATTCAGCTCTAACTGCTGCAGCAGATGTTCTTGGATCTACACCCAAAATACATCTCAAGTACGGGACTGTGTTTGTTCTAGGACTCTGGTTGAGTATAGACCCCAAACTTCTGCTCCATACAAGAGCATAGGGGTAACCTTACCTTTATAAACCTTAATTAATAGGGCTAGGGAGCCTGGGTAACTATGGTTCTTTAGTTTAAACAGTAAATCCAAACGGGCTTTTGCTCTAAATGTACTCCATTGATGATGGCAAGTCCAAGATCCAGTCTTGGAAAAAGTTACACCTAAATATACAAAGGTGTTAACCCAGGGGTGGTTTTCAAATTTTTTTACTACTGGTTCTGTGGGCATGGGTAGGGGGGCATGTGACTGAGTGGATGTGGCCAACTTGACATTACTCACACCCATGCCCACTCAGTCACATGCCCCCCCCACTTAGCCACGCCCACAGAACCATGAAAACTTCTGTTTTGCCAGCTGGGAGGCTGGCAAAGATGCCTCACTTTCCCTGCCGCCCGCAGCTCTTGGAGGAAGGAGGCAGGGATGGTGGCCCAGGGCTCACTTCCCTTACCACTCAACCCCGCTCGCCCACTCACCACTTTCCCGCCCAGCTGCCCAGCTAAGCAGGAGGGCCTGGGCTGCAGCCAGTAGGGAGGAGATGGTAAGGGAAGCGAGCCCTAGGCAGCATCTCTGCCTCCTTCCTGCGACAGCTGGCTTGGGGGACGGCCAGCCTCTCCCACTGCTGCACCCTTCCCTCGCCTTCAACGTGGAGCCTCTGCCAGCAGGGGGCCTCCCATTTTGCCTTGCTTTCCCCGCAGCCACTGCTCTCGAAGGAAGGAGGCAGCCTCGCTTCCCTTACCACTTGCCGCTGCCCACCCACTCACTTGCTGCTTTCCTGGGAAGGTCATCGGGAGGCTTCGCTGAGCCATCCCAGAGCTGCGTGGAGGCTTCCCCTCTTGGAAACCTGACCCGCCGCTCCCACGAGATGCTCAGCCTCACCTGCCAGGCAGCCTTTTTGGGAGCATCAGGGCTGAGCCGAGCCTTGCCCGACTCCCTTAAGTTAGCAGGTGGTGATTTGCCATCGGGACACTGCATAAGCCCAGGCTGGGGCGCTTTGTGTGGGCTTGGTGAGAGGAAGACCCCCACCGCCTGTTCCTTCAAGCAGGAGTCCCTTCAAGTGAGGCCCAAACTGGCCACGGGGCAGGTGGGGGGCCTCCAACCACCTCCCACCCTGGGGAACTGCTGCATCCCGTTGCAGGCACTCAGGGCAGCCTTGGCCCCCGCCTCCCCGCTGCCTCCAGCCCTGCGCAACCCCCCCCCCCCACTGACCTGGGGGTGCTCCCAGCACTGCTGCACAGCCATTCCTTCATGCCCCGTTGCCGGCTGCAGTTGGCCCTTCGGCAACCCTGCTTTCTCTTGGCGCCCCTTCCTGTACTGGGAGACCCTCTGGGGCAGCCCTGCTGCTCTGGCCACAACCAGGCAGGCACTGGGTTGGTCAGCAGCCCACACACTGCCACCACGTGACTGCTCTGGCCAGGGCAAGGGGGAGGTGAGAAGGGGAGGGGACGCCCCAAACAAGGTGCAAAGCAGCTCACAAAGAGAATGAGGAGAATGAACGACCTTCTTATCGCGCGCCTCCTTTCCCAAGATTGGCAGGACACCTCTCCCCACTCCCCACCCTACGGGGCTGCTACATCCCACAGGAGATTTCCTAGCGCGGGATCCTGGGAGAAGCTCACCCGCCTAGAGTTGCCAAATGTTCTGCCAGCCCAAGAGAAAGCTTCTGCTGCCATCTTTACAGGCGCTGCAGAGGTGCACAACTTTCCGTCTACATTTCCCTCGATGGCGGTGGATCTGGAGCCCTTAGGATGCTGCTGTGGCTGCCCACTTTGCAGAAGGCAAAGCAGCTGATTGCTGTGAGGACTTAACAGTGACCGCTTCCAGCCCCAACAGGGAAAAACCATCTGCTCCCACCCGGGATGAAATGGCAGCAAAGGCAACAAGGCAAGGAAGAACTGACGCTCCGAGCTGGCTGTGGCTCTCAATGGCATGTGGGTTGCCCTAGCATGCATCTCTCAAGCCCGGAGGGGGCGGGGGGGCTGCTTAGAGTGAGGGAAGCGCGTCCTCGTCGCCGATACCGGCCTCAGAAGGACCCTTTGCTGCATTGCTTCACTGCTGCCAGCAGGATTTTTCCTCATAGTGATCCCAGGGCAGCTTGGCAAAGTGGCTGCCCGCAGAATCTGAGGGGACAGGATGAGACGGGACGGGAGTCAGGACCCAACACACCCTTCCTGGACGGCCACCCAGCAGCCTCCCCATCTCTTCCCTCTGTAACTGAAGAGAGAGCGAGCCTGGCTTGGCCGAGCTGCCATTCCCCGAACCAGAAGAAGCAGTTAAGGGCAGAGACCGCAATGTTCCCCAGCGCGAGCAAGAAAATAAAGCTCCTTTTCTCAGGCAGTGTGGGGTGGAGTTTAAGGCTAACCTGGAAGGGGTGGTGGCCTGGTGCTTGCTGCTTCTTCTAGCTTGGGGAGAGGCAGCTCGGCCAAGTCAGGCTCTCTCTCTCCCTCCTTCCTTGGGTGGATCTGGCAGGAGCGGGCTTCCTTGCTGGGCTTGAGGAGGGGAGGAGGTGGAGCTGTTGCCTGAGGGCGAGAGCAACCCTTGGCCGCGGCCCCGGTTAGGGTGGAGAGCCACTTTGAGCCTCCCTCTCTCAGTCTCCTTGCACCGGGAGCATCCTTCTCCAGGCAGGGGCGAAGAAGAGCTGCCGCCCTCCTCCTCCTGTGGCTCCTGCCCAGCGCTCTCTCTTCTCTCTCCCCTTTGCCTCCCCACACTTGTTTACTCACTCCAGAGAGCTCGAACTACTCCTCCCTCCTACCTGGCTGCCTTCCTCGCCGGCGTTGCTCCTGTGAGAACTCTTCTGTCCTCGGCTGTTGCAAAGATGTGGCAGTGTCACTGTTCCAAATATCATCCAAAATTAAATCAGAGTCCAAGGCAAAGTATTGCTCAAAGTTCCAATTTATTAAGAGATCCATGTTGGTACATCTGGGAAAAGCCGAATCTGAAAGCTTCCCAGTTTTCCCCACCCAATTGAAAGTTCACGATCTTGCCCCCGCACCCACAAGTCCATCACATGGTCCAATCTCCCACTGCCATGCTGGCAGTTCCACTCATCCAGTTCCGGTCAGGTGCAGAGACAAAGGATGACCTTGGCTTTCTAGAAAGGAATTTTGTTTTGGCTACAAAGCATCTAACTCCGTACAATCCCTCCTCCCATTTTCCCACAATAGAAAAGGCATAGTAGAATAATGGAAAGTGTGGCAGGCCAAAGATCCAAAAGGAATATGGCTGCAGGCCTGACAGGCAGCCTCTTCTCAGAAGAAAAGTGTTTCCTGAAAAGAGAAGAATGTGGGGGTTAACATACGCATAACTAACCACCTTTCCCCCCCGGGGGGCCCTTTGGCTTATCGGGAAATTTATCATGGAATTGTTTTACTAACTTATCAGCTTTTACATTCCAACTTTTCACCCAAGTAGCTTCGGACAAAGGGTACCCCTTTGCACTAAATATTGCAAACAACCTCTATACAACCTAGAGTCTAAAATTTTCTTCACTTCGTACTGAGTTTCTCCTTCTGTCACTACTGGAGGAGGGGAAGGCTGGGTCAACGGTCTTCGGCTAGACCCAGTCACTAACTTCAGTAAGCTGCAATGAAAGACTGGGTGAATTTTCCCTAGAATTCTAGGCAGACTGAGTTGAACCGTAACAGGGTTAATTATTTTCACTATTGGGAATGGACCTAGAAATTTTGACTTAATTTCTTGCTAGGCATTCTTAACTTTATGTATTTGGTAAACAAGAAAACTTTATCCCCCACACGGAAGGGGGGTTGGAGCAAGTGGTATTTATCAGCTTGTTTCTTGTACTCTTCTGCTACTTCCACAAGAGCTTTTTTTGTATTTTCCCACCCCTTTTAAAGAGCGTCCATTCATTCAGTCAGAGACATGGAAGGGGGGGGGGGGTCTCTCGGCAGTTCAGGCATGGGAACGAATTCCATGCCACTGGTAACTTGAAAAGGAGTTAATCCAGTGCTGCTCTGGACAGCGTTGTTGTACGCAACTTCGGCGAAAGGTAGCAAATCCAACCAGTTGTCTTGCTGGTAATCCACATAACAACAGATGTATTGCTCCACCAATGCATTGGCTCTCTCTGCGGCCCTTTTCGTACGTGGATGAAAAGCCGAGCTAAGTCCTTGTGTGGACCCAATGGACCTCAGGAACTCTCTCCAGAACTTGGCAGTGAACTGAACTCCGTGGCCTGAGATGGGTACTCCGTGCAGGCGGTAAATGTGTTTGACAAACATTTTCACTAGCTTCTTTCCAGATGGTAGTCCTGAGCAAGCAATGAAATGGGCTTGCTTGGAAAATAAGTCAATGACTGTCCAAATTACTTTATTACCACCGCTGTCTGGGAGCTCTGTGATGAATTCCATTGCGATCTCTTCCCATGGTCGGCTAGGATTGGCCACTTGTTGCAACAATCCAGGGGGCTTGCCTCTCTGTATTTTCATGGTTGCGCAAGTGGCACAGCTTTTTACGTAGTCTTCCACTTCAGCTTTCATTTTTGGCCACCAAAAGTGATGCCTAGCTAGGTGGAGCGGTTTTAGGAATCCAAAGTTGCTTCCTAACTTTGCGTCGTGGCTTCACTGTAGTACTTCTAGCCTCAGGTTTGCAGGAATGTACAGTTTGGATCCTTTCTAGGCTAAGTCATCTCTCATCATAAGGATGTCCTTATTGTTGTTGAGCCAGGGGTCTGCTGGCAGTATTGATTTCATTGCTGTGGGCAATCTGGTCCTGGCTGAGGGTATGCGGCTGGTTAGTCTGGCCTCTGGTGGTGACTTGGGCCGCCTTTTGGTGGGGAGGGGGAAGGATGGGGTGAACCACTTCTTCCCTTTTACTGTCGTATTGCAGTTTTCTTGACAAGGCATCTGCCAGCAAGTTCTTCCCTGCAGGAATGTGCTTCAGTTCGAATTTGAACCTTTGGAAGTATTGTGCCCAGTGAACTTGCTTTGGAGACAGTTTTCAGGGGCTTTTGAGGGCTTCAAGGTTTTTATGGTCAGTCCAGACCTCAAATGGCACATCCCCCCTCCCTCCAGGAAATGTCTCCAAGTGAGTAGGGCCCACCTGACCACATATGCTTCTTTCTCCCAAATGGCCCAACTTCTTTCAATAGCGGTAAGGTTTTTGGAGACATAAGCACACGCAAGAGGTGTCCTTCTTTGTTCTTTTGCAACAGCACTGCTGCTTTTTGACAGTCCATTGTCCACCCAATGGGTTGGTTTGCCTTTGGCTTTGTCGGGGAAGGCCCTGTTTTTAACAGCTCAGTCAATGGCAGGGCAACTTCTGCAAAAGCCGGAATGAATTGCCTATAGAATTTGGCAAATCCAAGAAAGCTTTGTAGCTGTTTGCGGGTGCATGGGGGTTGCCAGTCTAACACCGCTTTCACTTTCCCTGGGTCCATCTCTATCCCCTCATTGGAAATGCGATAGCTAAGGTAATCTAGTGAGGTTTTGAGGAATTCACACTTTGATAATTTAGCATATAGCTTGGTGGCTAGAAGTTTTTTCAGGACCTGTTGTACTAGCTTCACGTGCTCTTCTAGGGTCTCAGAAAAGATGAGGATGCCCCCCCCCCTCGGACAGGCGGCTATAAACGATTTTGCTCTCTGCTCTAGAGGAGGAGGAAGGGAGAGAGCCAAGTAATGAATCCACGCTCATAACAAAGACGGATTTGGGACTGTAATATTATAAATGAGGTGATGATCTGAAAACTTTGGAAACTCTGAAAACTTTCTGTTATGCCCTTCAACTCCGAAGCTGGCAGGGCAAGATGGCATGCTTCCGTTGTCCACACAGACACTGAAATTTGACTCCACCCATAGGAACTTCAGGCATCTTGTCTTTGTCTCCGTGACACTCAGATAAATCTCTTGTTGTATTGGACTCCGCTTGGAACAAAGGATTTTATTACTCTATTACCAGAAGCTATAACTAGAAAGAGCTCCCTTCTGCTTGAACTCCTTGCTTCCTAATCTCTCTTGGCGGTTTTCCTCTCTAATTGTTTCCTCTCTGTATTGACTTTGTACTTTTCCTGGTCATCATAATGCCACCTAAAAGACCACCCCCGGGGAAGCCGGGCTTTGCTGTCTCCGCCTCGACATCTACAGTATCCAGTCCCAGTGGACAACAGACCCTAACCTCCCTGTTGCAGCCTAAGCCTTCTGAGACGGACTTCCAGCAGATGTTTCAACAAATCTTAAAGGGACAGGAGGACATAAAAAGTCAACTAAAGGAGATGAAAGAGCAGCTGTTAGGGTTCTAAATACCATGCAGAAATAAATCATTGTCCAAGGCAAAACATCCTTAATGGTGCAATTTATTCCGCAGGCATGTTAGCACGGCTATGGAAATTTCAACTCTGAATTACATCCTGTAAGTTCACCTAGTTGAAAGTTCATGATCTCTCCCCACACCCACAAATCCATCACATGTTCCAATCATCATCTCCCACGCTGGCATGTACACCCATCTTCTTCCGGCCAGGTGTCGAGGTGCTGAGACAAAAGATGACCTTGGCTTCTACAAAAGAATGTCAACAATCCATTCTACAATCCTACTCCTTTCTATTCCCTCCTCCCAACTACTACACTATTGAAACAGCATAGAAAATTATAAGAAAGTGTGGCAGGCCAAAGATCCTAAAAAGAACATAACTACAGGCCTGACAGCAGCTTAAAGAGAATCAAGACCAGACGAGTAAAAACTCACAGAGATTGGATCTTTTGGAGGAGGGGACGGCTGAGATGAGGGGGGAGATGAAAGGGGTGCAGAAGGGGAACCAAGAGATTGAGATCCACCAGATGAAAACGGAATTTGAAAGAATGTCCTTTTTCCTTAGGTTTCAAAATGTGGTTGAGGCGGATGACGAAGATTTAAGGGACATCATGACAAACCTTTTGGCTGAATATATTCAAAAAGAAAAACAACAGATGGGGTGGGACTTGGATCTGGTTTATAGAGTAAACTCAGCATATGCTAGAACACACAATGTTCCAAGGGAGGTACACATTAAATTTCTTAGAAAGACTACAAGAGATGAGATTCTGAGTGCACAAAGGGGGCAAGCTTTGAAATATCAAGATAGAGAAATAACCATTCTGAAACAGATCCCTAAGAAAGTGAGAGAGAAAAGAAAAAACTATTCGCAATTAGCGAAGAAGTTATACCAGAAGGGGGTGTGGTTCAGATGGTTGATGCCTGAAGGCATGTTAATATTCTGGGAGGATACAAGAGTTAGAATCAACACAACCACAGAGGCTCAGGCCTTTATGGAAAAAAATAAAGTACTCCTAGATAAATCCAATGATTTTACACCAGATTTACAGGACACGGGAGGGGCCGGAGCCCTGCCGGTGGGGGGAGAAGGGGCAATACCAAGAAAACTCAGATCACAAAAATGAGTAAGAAAATCTGCTTGATATAAATTGATTGAAATTATCATTTGAATTTACATGCTGACAAAATATTGATATTTAGTATTAAACTAATTTATGTATAAATGAAAATTATGAGTACGGGGGGTGGGGACACCTCCTACATATTGTGACTGCCAAAATTTGTAACTTATTCCACCACCCCTTTCCTTTTTATTTCTTTTAAAAACCCAATAAAACTTTGTTTAAAAAAAAAGAAAAGAAAAGATGAGGATGTCATCAAGGTAAACGAGCACACCCCCACCCCCACCCCTGGTATAGGTGCTCATGTAGCACCTCATTTATGTATTGCATGAAGACTGCAGGGGCCCCTTGTAGCCCAAATGGCATAACTTTGAATTGGAAACTGCCAAGGAGGCAGTTAAAGGCGGTCTTCCATTCATCCCCCACCTTGATACGTATGCCTCTCTCAAGTCCAGTTTGGTGAACACTTTGCCCTTAGCCAAGTGGTTCAACATGTCTTTCATGAGGGGGAGTGGGGAGGTGTTCTTTACGCATACAGCGTTAATCCCGCAGAGATCAATGCAGAGCTGTAACACCCCCCATCCCCACGTCTTTCTTCTCTTTGAAGAGCACGGGGGCTGCTACTTCTGACTTAGCTGGTTGGATAAAGCCCCGCTTCAAATTGATGTCAATGTACTTCCTTAATTCTATCATCCCTTTAGGAGTCATGGAGTACATTTTCGGCTTTGGTAGGGTGACCCCAGGCACAAACTCTATTGCACAGTCAGTGGGCCAATGAGGGGGGAGGTAGTTGCAATCTTCCTCACTGAAAACCCCTTCCAGATCCCAGTATTTTTTTAGCACTTGCTGGACGTCTGGGGTTTTTGCGTCTGCTGCAGGGGCTGCAGACTCTGGGCAGTCAGCTTTGATGGGTTCAATAGTCCCCAGGTAGTCCTCTGGCTTCATGGGGGGTAGCGGCCCAAAACCTATGATCAATTTTTGAACACCATCTTCCCACTTTATGGTAGGTAGCCCACTTGTCCAGCCATGCAAGTCCCAGGATAATTGATTCATGCATTTTTGGAGCTATAGTGAATCTGAGAAGTTCATAGTGGCGCCCTATCTGCAACTTGACCAAGTCAGTAATTAGCTTGGTAGGGGCCCCTCCAATTAGCATTCCATCCACTTGCTCAAACTGAATGGGATTGGTTAGGGGTCTTGTGTGTATGCCTAGCTGCTCCACGATAGACATGCTGATTATGCATTGGTTGCAGCTGGTGTCCACGATTGCCTCAACCTCCCCTTCTACCACTTATGAGTTTGGCTTTGATGGCAAAGGGGCAGATGGGTACGCTTACCATCGGGTCATCATCCCCAATGCTTCCTTCATCCGGGTTTGGCAAGGGCCCTTCAGCTGGGCCTCCACTGATTCCTGGGGAAAGGGCTTGCGTCTCTTCAGCTTGTTTAGCAAATTTTCTGGCCTCTCTTCTCCCAGGCAGCTTCATTTGCTGAGGTTTTTGAAGGAGCTGTCCCTTCAGCACTTTCCCGTCTTGCTATTGGCAGGGAATCATCTCTGGAAGGGGGAGATCCCCCCTGGCTGCTCTGTGAAGAGGGGAAGAGCTGGTGCCGAGCCTGATGCTGGTCTCGTGCTGGTGTGGGTGGCAACGAGGAAGAGGACAGCTCAGCTGCTGCTTCCAGGTCTTCTGGTTCTCCCTGTTGGGGCATTGCAGCTGAGGCTGGAACCGGTTGTGGGGGTCAGTCCCTGGGATTGCCCCGGGCCAGTTATCTGAAATGGTGCCATCTGCTGAGGAGGGGCATTGCACCCATCCATGGCCCGGGAAGAAAGCCCGGGAAGAAAGCCCATCCCGGTTGGCACTTGACTCGCAGGCTGCCACCCGAACCTCAGTGGCTGGCTAGGGGGAGAATTCCCCCACCCCTTCTGTTGCTGGCTGGATTAACTTCCCCATCCCGATTGAGGGGCCATCTGCGCCCCAGGGTGGAGGGCCGCTGCCGTGGGTTTTACTCCAGTGGCGAAATTGTGGGCTGACCCGCTTTTTATTGTGTGGAAGGAGCATAAATCCCCACTCCATTGCGTTGCAGCGTCTCGACGTGGGAAGGCGGAACGTTGGTTGGGCCGTGGTCCACCTGGGTGGTTTGGAGCTAAGGCAATGGTTGATTCCACTCACGTTTAGCTGTCCAAATTGGTCTGTGAGGCCGATCAGAGACTGACTGTGTGACGGTGGCTGGGATCCCCAATCATGGGAGGGCCCGGTCGGCATTTGCTTTGGTCCCCTCTACTCATGGGTCAAGGATGATCTCGCACCCCCCTGTGGCTCCAACAGCAACACCTTAGGGGAGGTAAATCCCGAGGCATCATCTTGCAGAGCTAGTTCCGATTGCGAGGGAGGCCTAGGTGCTGGCTCTCTGTGCCTGGCTCCCAGCTGGCGTTCCCTCTCTGCAGCCTCCGCGGCTTCCACCACAGCTTTGGAAGGCACGTAGATGGTCTCGACATAGATAGGCAATCTGTCATGTATTGCTTTCTCTGTGGTTTTCTTCTCTTCCATCTTCCCTGAGTCTTTGCGTTGGTGCTGGGGCTCAGGACCCGGGACAGCACCCCAAATTTCAGGGTAGCTGGTGAAGTATTTTTTAAGGGAGATTCAGGTTAATGTCAGGGTTCCAAATAGCATCCAAAATTAATTAATTAGTTTGGCCAAACCGATCCGAACCGGTAGGAACTCATCTCTGTGTTAACCTATTCAATTGGTTCACCATCTAATTGCCACCTATGTCTCTGATGGTTTTTTCCAAACACCATTATTTTTTATTTAGATTTACTGATGATTAGAGAGTTATCATGCCAATAAGAGCTGAATCTTCTTAATAGCCTACGTAATCCTACTTGTGAATATGATAATAAAATCATATCAGCATAAAGCAAGCTGTTACAGTAAGTTTTTAGGATCATCAGCATTATATATGGGAACAACTATTGCCACAAGGGTCGGTCCTCTCGCCTCTCCTGTTCAATACATATATGAAGCCGCTGGCCGAGATCATTCGTGGGTTTGGGGTAGACTACCATCTGTACGCGGATGATACCCAGCTGTACATTTCTACCCCAAACCACCCCAATGATGCTATCGAAGTGATGTCCCGGTGTCTGGAAGCCGTACGGATCTGGATGGGAAGTAACAGACTCAAGCTCAACCCGTCCAAGACTGAGTGGCTGTGGCTACCGGTGCCCCGGTTCAACCAGCTTACTCCATCACTGGCCATTGGGGGCGAACGTCTGGCCCCCGTGGATCGGGTACGGAATTTGGGCGTCCTTCTGGATACCCGGCTGTCCTTGGATGACCATGTGACAGCCGTGGCCAGGGGGGCGTTCCACCAGGTTCGCCTGGTGCGCCAATTGCGTCCCCTATTGGACCGGAGAGCCCTTCGCACAGTCACTCATGCGCTTGTGACATCCCGGCTAGACTACTGTAATGTTCTCTACATGGGGCTCCCCTTGAGATGCACCCGAAGGCTGCAGCTGGTTCAGAATGCGGCCGCGAGGGCAGTCTCGGGAGTCTCTAGCTACTCCCACGTAACACCTCTCCTGCGCGGGCTACACTGGCTACCTGTGGCTTTTCGGGTGCGCTTCAAGGTGTTGACCATCATTTTTAAGGCGCTCCATGGCACAGGACCTAGTTATTTGCGGGATCGTATCCTGTCCCATACATCCCTCCGGCCGATTCGCTCACACAGAGAGGGACTCCTCTGGGTGCCATCCACTAGGCTGTGCCAGCGGGCGACGCCTAGGGGAAGGGCCTTCTCTGTGATGGGCCCGACCCTCTGGAATGACCTTCCCCCCGACATTAGAGTGACTACGGATTTCCGCTCCTTCCGTCAGAAACTTAAAACCCACCTATTCCAGCTAGCCGGCTTGGCCTAATTCCACCTATCCCACCTCAGTTCTATATTTAAATTTTTATGATTGGTTTTAAGGTCTGTTTTTTAATTTTTATAAATTGTACAGGGGTTGTTTAATGTGATTTTTACCTATGTGTATGATTGTTTGTATGTTTTAAATTTATTCCTGTACACCGCCCTGAGTCCCTCCGGGGAGAGGGGGCGGTCTAGAAATTTAATAAATTATTATTATTATTATTAAATCTTGGTGGGGGTGTGTGGAGTGCTGGCTTTGTTTCAGTAAGTGGAATGATTGGTTGTATGGTTGTATCATGATTGGTAGATTGGTGCTGATTGGTGCTGGCTGTGTGTCCATTGTTGTTTCATGTTGTAACGGCCTGGCTGGTGGGTGGGGCTCGTTTGTTTACCAGGGCTGGTTTCCAGATGTCTGGTAGGCGGGAGGTATCATCACGTTTATTCATGTTGTGGGGGTGTTTCTCTATTTCGATAGCTTCCATAATTATTCTCTTGTTGAAGTGTTCTGTTTTGGAGATTAACCTGGTTCCTTCAAAATTAATTTCATGTCCTGTAGCTTTAAGGTGCTGGAAAAGGGAGGAAGTTTTTTTCTTTTTTTCTTACTGCATTCTTGTGTTCTGCGATGCGTGCATTTATTCTCCTACAAAACAATTACCAACCTAATCCAAAAGGAGACTCCCCCCCAAAACCAAGGTATAGAACAGGACAATGGCATCGCCCTCCTCCCTTACATCAAATACACCACAGATAAAATCAGCAAAATTCTCCACAAACATAATATCAAGACAGCCTTCAACACTGACCCAAAAATAGCCAAAATCTTAAGAAACCCCAAAGACAAAATCCAGCTAGAAAACCAAGGAGTCTACGAAATACCATGCAAAATCTGCCCTGCAACATATAGGACAAACAAACAGGAGAATAAATATTTTAATTTAATATTTTCTTACATCTTTTCCCATGTAAGATTGAGATTGTCTTGGCAACGTTTCGGCGAGGTCTCACTCTCCATCTTCAGGCTGGGTTTTGGTCTTAAAGCGTGGTTGGAGCTGCGTCTCTCTATAAATCTTGGTGGGGGTGTGTGGAGTACAAAACCCAGCCTGAAGATGGCGAGTGAGACCTCGGCCAAACGTTGCCAAGACTATCTCAATCTTACATGGGAAAAGACCCGAATACAACAAGACCAGCATACCTACACCCGTGAAAATCTACGAAAACAAAATTTGTGTGTGTGTGTGTATATATATGTTGTATTTGTACTGATAAATAAAGGGAGACTATATATAATGTAAATAATATAAATATATAGGTATAGAAATGGATATAGATATAGATATAGATATACATATACATACAAATACAAATAAATAGAAATAGAAAAAATATATAAAAATATAAATGAAAAACGTAATGTACTTTTGGAAGTGCTCTTTACAGCCGTTGCTGCCTATCCTCCATCTTAGCTCCTCCCCCAAGAATCTGTTCATCACCTTGAGTTATTTCTATTAGTTATTTTCCAAATGGGTGCGGGTTTTTTTGCAGGAAATTGCACTCTGCAGTTGGAGTTGTGAGCTGGTTGCCAAGCACCCAAAATGTGGTCAGGTGATTGGGGGGGGGGGGGAGCACAACATTTTACAATGACTAGAAGTGTCTGTAAAGCACTCTTTTCAAAGCTGCCATTAAACAAGTTGAAGGGTATTCCTGATATGTCATCAACAATAAGATCTATTTGCAAGTTGTGAACATGGGCAGCATACAAGTCAGATAGATAGATAGGTAGGTAGGTAGGTACTGTGTTTCCCTGAAAATAAGACTGGGTCTTATTTTCCTTTGCCCCATGAAATATGACCTTGGGCTTATTATAGGGGGAGGGCTTATTGTTTTGGTGTTGCCGGGCAGCTGCTCCCTTGCGAGCGGGCTCCCGAAGAGCCGGGCACAGCCTCAGGGGCGAAGCAGCCGTGAGGTGACCACGCTCATGAGCAGCCTCCCAGCAAACCCCCTCTCCAGCTGGGCAGAGCGCCATTCACTGACCTAGGGGGTATCTCAAAGGCGCCAAGGCACGTGGCACTCTGTCCGCTCCCCAGCTCCCGCGGCTTGGCACATTAGGGATACCCCCTAGGTCAGTGCATGGCGCTCTGCCCAGCTGGAGAAGGGGGTTGCGCGAGTGCCTGTTCCACCCCCAGCAAGCATGCCTCCCAGCCTCACCATGCCCTGGCCCAGCTCTCCCTGCAGAGCCAGGGCGCAGCCACCGCCGCCGCCCTCCAAGCGTAACTTCTTCTCCAGCTTCCAAACTCCAAAACTCGGCTGCCGAGTCTTCCAGCAGCGGCCACTCTAGGAGTGTGCTGTATGGTTGTGGGCTAGCTGCCGGACAGAGTGTCTTCTGGACAGTGAGTCTTCCAGCAGCCGGCCTACAACCATACAGCGCACTCCTACAGCGGCCGCTGCTGGAAAACTCGGCAGCTGAGTTTTGGAGTTTGGAAGCCGGAGAAGAAGTTATGCTCGGAGTGCGGTGGTGCCGGCGCCCTGGTTCTGCATGGTGAGGCTGGGAGGCATGCTTGCTGGAGGCGGAACAGGCGCTCGCGCAACCCCCTTCTCCAGCCGGGCAGAGCTCCATGCACTGACCTAGGGGGTATCCCTAATGTGCCAAGCCGCGGGAGCTGGGGAGCGGGCAGAGCGCCATGTGCTTTGGCGCCTTAGGGATACCCCCTAGGTCAGTGAATGGTGCTCTGCCCGGCTGGAGAGGGGGTTTGACGGGCGGCTGCTCATGAGCTTGGTCACCTCATGGCTGCTTCGCCAGAGGCTGTGCCCGGCTCTCCGGGAGCCCGCTCGCAAGGGAGCAGCCACATGGCAACTCCCCGCTCCAGCCAGGCAGAACGCCACTCCCCAACCTAGCGGTATCGCAAAGGCGGCAAGCAACGTGAGCGCCTTCCCCCCTGGGTCCCGCGGCTTGGCGCCTTCAGGATACAGCAAGGTCGGTGAGCGGTGCTCTGCCTGGCCGGAGGGGGGCGTTGTCCAGGGGGCTTATTTTCGGGAGTGGGCTTGTATTTTTGCCCACGTGAAAAATGTGGCAAGGCGTTAGTTTCAGGACAGGTTGTATTTTCAGGGAAACAAGGTATGTAGGTAGGTAGAATAGGCCCACAGTGAGATAGGCAACAAATAAATTTAAGAAATAAATATTGTTAGTAGGACAGCAAAGATCTGAAACTGAGGTAGGGATGCTGGCAATTAGCTCTTAGAAATTACTGTTCACATGAGCCTCTTGCAACTATAGATTGGATGTATACCTTTTTATAGGGCAATAGTATTTATCTAGTAAAAGCACTGAACCTCCGGACAGGAAGTTCTCCAGCTGGACAGACATGGGGGGTGTGGGCTCTTAAGAGTCTCACATGAACCCTGTCTGACAAACCATCTCCGAAGATCCTTTTGGATGAGAACCCCCACTGGAGGCGGGGGCGAAGAAGGGCAGCATCTCATCAGACCCTGAGGGAAGCAACAGATCCCTTGCAGGTCAGAGATTTGCCTATGAATCGGAGTCAGGGCCGCAGCCTTTAACATGGCTAACAAAATGCTGGCTTTTTGTCAAAGCAAATGGAACAGGAGGGGAGTGGAAGAGATGAAAGACCGGGTAAGGTCTTCCAGTTTCAAAGTAGTTGGATTAACTAAATTTAAGGTGGACCAGAATTTTGAAATAAGATTTGTATAACTAACTGCAATCTTGGAACTGGATATTAAGGAAGAACAAAAGACTAAGATGGCTCCCATTGCTTTTCCCCACAGCAGTTGAAGTAGATAAACTTAAGGTGGATTAGAACTCTGAAACAAGAATTGTATAACTAACTATAACTTTGGAACTGGACATCATGGAAAACTGGGAATTAGAAGAACTATGTGAAATTATAAAAAATATGCATAATTAAAATCAAGCCTAAAAAGAATTCTGAACCCAGGGAAGCAGAGATCTAAAGAAGAATTTAAAGAAGAAGAAGGGGGCAAGACAACAAAGGGGGGAAAACGGAGAGAAATAAAAAGCAGACAAAAAACTCCATCAGTCTTGGCAGTGGTATAGGGAAAACTGTAAAAAGTGGAAGTGTTTCAACAAAAGGGAATACAAAGCAGACAAAAGTGGTATTGGAGGTTGTTAGTGGCATAAGGAAAATTGAACTAGGAGACTGTTCTGACCCCCCCCCCCCCTCATACACCAAACATGCCGAGACAAAGATACTGCACGATGATACTGCACGTGATCTCCCAGAGCCAACTCCAGCACCGCATGTCAAGACTTATCCGCCACTCTTTTGTAGTCCTCCTTTGCCTGATTCAGATAGCGGCGCACCACTTGGTGGACCGCTTGGAGCTCAGAGAGGAAGTCCTGCGCTGTGGGGACTGGGGAGTCCACTGGGGTGAGAGGGAAAAAGCAAGGGTGATACCCGACGTTAGCCATGAAGGGCGTTGTCTGTGTGGAGGTATGCTGTGAGTTGTTAAACGCGAACTCCGCCACAGCCAGGTACTCCACCCAATTGTTCTGCTGCTGATTCACAAAACAGCGCAGGTACTGTTCCAGAATCCCAATCACCGCCTCCGTCCCCCCATCGGTTTCGGGATGGTGCGCCGAGGACAAAGAAACCTGGACCTCTAGAGCCGCCATTAGCCCTTTCCAAAATTGGGCTGTGATTTGTGTCCCACGCTCCGACACGACCCGGTCAGGTAGGCCGTGCAGCCTGAAGATGTGCTGGATGAACATGCGGGCAGTGGCGCGGGCTGTTGGCAATCTCCGACAGGGGATGAAATGCACCATCTTGGTGAGCATGTCCACCACCATGAGGATCGTGGTAAAACCTGACAATGGAGGCAGCTCTGTCAGGAAGTCCATGGACACGGCCCCCCAGGGTCTGTCCGGGGTTGGCAATGGCTGCAACAAGCCTGGAGGAGCTCCCGTAGCTGACTTGGCCTGTCGACACTGCACACACGACGTGAGGTACATCTGCACATCGTGTCGCAAGCGGGGCCACCAGAAAGTACGGGAGACCAGGTTCAAAGTCTTGAAAAGTCAAAAATATCCCGCCGATGGATTGTCATGACATTGGGAGAGCACAAGTCCATGGAGAAGCCCTGTGGGCACATAGAGCCAGTCCCAGTATCTCAAAAGGTCCGCGTCGAAGCTGGCCCTACCTCTGCTCTCCGTTGCTGTACCCACTCGTCGCCCCGCTGCGCATCCCGTATCAGAGACTGTAAGTCCACGGGCTCGTGAACTGCAGCGAAGGATTCGACGGGCAGAGCGGTCCGGGGTGGAAGTGAGTATCTCTTCAAAGCTTTAGCAAAAATCTCACTCATTTTCTTATTTGGACCAATATAAACAATATCATCAACATAAACAAGAATTATCTCATATGCATTGTTAGATCTTTTTGTGAACACGCACCCATCAGTTTCAGACTTAATAAAGCCCATTGAATTTAGTTTGTCAGTAAGATATAAGTACCACATTAAACCTGACTGTTTCAGACCATAAAGACTTTTGTTCAGGAACCAGGTATCCCCTTCTTGCTGTCGGAATCCTGGAGGGCCTCTCACATAGATCTCTTTATCTAGGTCAGCATGTAGATAAGCCGTGTCAACATCGAACTGGAAAACTTCTAAACCAAGAATAGTTGCAGTGGCTAAATCAATTTTTACACTCTCAGTTCCGACTGTCGGTGAGTAGGTGTTTGTGTAGTCCTCAGGATAACGTTGAGCGAAACCCTGGGCAACAAGTCTGGCCTTGTACAGTGACTCAACATTTGGCTTCTTTTTAATTTTGTAGACCCATCGAGTGCCAATGACTTCTTTGTTTGCTGGGGGTTTTGCAGGTGTAAATACATTAAGTTTCTTTAAACTGTCCATTTCATCCTGCATTGCCTGATACCATTTGTCTTGCTCTGAATCAAGAAGCTGCTTGATTTGTGTGAATGTATCAGGAGGAAGTGTAACATTGCAAATCAAAGGCAAGGGTGTTTTTGTCAGTTGCCACAAATATCGCTGTGGAGGGATTCCCTTTGTGACCCTCTTGGAACGTCTTGGAACAATAGTCCATTCTTCTTCTTCGTCGTCCTCGTCCTCACATTCGTCGCTGGCATCAGCATCCGCGTCTCACGAAGATGGAACATCAGGTTGAGAAAAACTAGTAGATGGAATATCTGCCTGTGAATCTTATTTATTTATTTATTTATTTATTTAATTTGACTTCTTAGTCGCCCCCTCTCCCCCCAGGGACTCGGGGCGACGTACAATAGCAACAATCACAACAATATAATATGGAGGAGGTAGAAAATAAATAAATAAATTACAGTACTTTGAAACAATTAAAACCCCAATGACAGTTAAAATTTAAAAATTAAAATTAACAATTAAAAATGCCGAAGAGGTGGAGAAGCTCTAAATTTAAGCCAGGCCGGCTAGTCAGAACAGGTGGGTCTTCAATTTCATACGGAAGGAGCGGAGGTCAGTTGTTGTCCTAATGTCTGGGGGGAGGTCATTCCAAAGGGTAGGGCCCATCACAGAGAAGGCCCTACTCCTGGGCGCCGCCCTCTGACACTCTCTGGAGGACGGCACCCGGAGAAGTCCCTCTCTGTGCGAGCGAATAGGTCGCAGGGATGTGTGGGGCAGGACGCGATCCCGCAGGTAACTAGGCCCTGTGCCATGGAGCGCTTTAAAGATGGTGACTAACACCTTGAAGCGCACCCGGTAGGCCACAGGAAGCCAGTGCAGCTCGCGCAGGAGAGGTGTTATATGGGAGAACCTCGTTCTCCCCATAATTACCCGCGTGGCTGCATTCTGGACCAACTGCAGTCTCCGGGCGCACCTCAAGGGGAGCCCCATGTAGAGAGCATTGCAGTAGTCCAGGCGAGACGTCACCAGCGCGTGAGTGACTGTGCGCAGGGCCTCCCGGTCCAAAAGGGGTCGCAATTGGCGCACCAGGCGAACCTGGTGGAACGCCCCCCTCGCCACGGCTGCCACATGGTCATCCATCGCCAGCCGGGCATCTAGGAGGACGCCCAAATTGCGCGCCCGGTCCGCCGGGGCTAATTGCTCATCCCCGATGGTCAGAGATGGGATATACTGGTTGAACCGGGAAGCCGGGAGCCACAGCCACTCTGTCTTGGAGGGGTTGAGCTTGAGCCTGTTGTCCCCCATCCAGACCCGCACGGCTTCCAGACACCGGGACATCACTTCGACGGCCTCGTTGGGGTGGTTTGGGGTGGAAATGTACAGCTGCGTGTCGTCAGCGTACAGATGGTATCCCACCCCAAAACCACGGATGATCTCGCCCAGCGGCTTCATATATGTGTTGAACAGGAGAGGCGAGAGGACCGACCCCTGTGGGACCCCACAAGTAAGGGGCCTCGGGGTCGACCTCTGCTCCCCTGCCAACACGCATTGCGTCCGGCCAGAGAGGTAGGAGCGGAACCACCGCAACACGGTGCCTCCGACCCCCAACCCCTCCAGACGGCGCAATAGGATACCATGGTCGATGGTATCGAAAGCCGCCGAGAGGTCTAATAGGACAAGGATAGAGGAACAACCCCTATCCTTTGCCCTCCAGAGATCATCCACCAACGCGACCAAGGCCGTCTCCGTGCTGTGGCCGGGTCGGAAGCCGGACTGGCGCAGGTCTAGATAATCAGATTCCTCCAGGTGACGCGGGAACTGCTGAGCCACCACACTCTCAACAACCTTCGCTAAAAAAGGAAGGTTGGAGACAGGACGATAATTTGCTAGCTCCTTTGGGTCCAGAGAAGGCTTCTTGAGCAGGGGCCTCACCACCGCCTCTTTCAAGGTGGCTGGTAAAAGGCCCTCACTCAACGAAGCGTTCACCAGTCCCAGTAGCCAGCCTCGTGAACCCTCCCAGGAAGCCAGTACAAGCCAGGAGGGACACGGGTCCAGTAAACATGTGGTGGCTCGCAGTCGCCCGCGCAACCTGTCCAAATCTTCGGTGACAACAGGGTCAAACTCCTCCCAGCGTGGTCTCTCAAGACTTGCATCGGACGCCCCCCCTGGAGCACTGAAGGGGGTCCATCCTCTCCGGATCTGATCGATTTTATCCTGCAGGTATTCCCCAAATTCCTCTGCCCTGCCCTGCAATGGGGGATCCCGCTGCCCCTGTGACAGAAGGGAGCGGGTCACCCGAAACAGGGCGGCAGGGCGGTTTTCTGCGGACACTATAAGTGTGGCACAATATCGACGTTTGGCCACTCTTATTGCCACAAGGTAGGTCCTTAAGTAGGCTCTTACCTGTGTTCGGTCAGATTCGGAGCGGGAGGATCTCCACTTGCTCTCTAGGCGTCTCCTGTGGCGTTTCATCGCCCTAAGCTCCCCGTTAAACCAGGGAGCCCGGGTCGATCGATGCCATCGGAGAGGCCGCAAAGGCGCAACCCGGTCTAAGGCTCTGGCAGCCGCATTATTCCATGCAGCTACCAGGTCCTCTGCCCGGGAGCGGGACAGGTCTGCAGGAGGTGGCCCAAGCTCCGCCTGGAACCTATCTGGTTCCATCAGACGCCTGGGGCGGAACCATCTGGGACAATCTGGCTCCGGCTCCCCGCGGGGGGGGGGGTAGCGCCAGGGAAGTCCAGATGGAGAAGTGAGTGATCTGACCATGACAGGGGCGTGATGACTAAATCCCCTATTCCCAGATCACTCGTCCACTGGTCGGAGACAAACACAAGGTCCAGTGTGTGGCCTCTCTTGTGTGTGGGGTCCCGAATTACTTGAGTCAGATCCATGGCTGTCATGGAAGCCATGAATTCCCGGGCTACCTCGGATGCTTCTCCCGTCGACGGCAGGTTGAAATCCCCCATCACTAATAGCTTGGGGGTTTCAACTGCCATCTCAGCGATCCGCTCGAGGAGTCCGGGCAGGGCCGTTGATGTATGGCGGGGAGCCAGGTATACTACCAACAGGCCCAACTGTCTCCCTGGGCCCCATTTCACGCCTAGAGACTCACACCCAGATATCTGCGACACAGTGAATTCTCTCGGTGCCAAATCTTCCCGAATAATTATCGCTACCAATGAAACAGCATAATATATATATGTTTTAAATATGTGGCATGAATCTTGGTCATCAGGCTGCGTGGCATCTACAATATCATCCCCAGGAAAATAAACTCCAGGATCATTGGAATGAATCCTGGACCAGTCAACATCTTCCTCAAAATTAGCAGATTGGGAAATCACAATTACATGTTTAGAGTCAATAAATTAGCTCCATTTTGAATTATCATCAATACCCATAAATCTCAGTCTCTTTGCTGCTGGACCTCCTTTTCTTCTTTGAGCTAAGGGAATGTTCACCATAGTGTATGAACCCAAAATATGGAGGTTCTTGAGATCGGGCTTGTATCCATACATCATGAAGAAAGGAGTCTGATTTATTACACTGCTCCAAGTACGGTTGACAATGTAATTTGCATATTTGATAGCTTCACCCCCAGTATGTGTTACTGAGATTGGCGTCTTCTAGGAGACAATGCATCATGGTTTGTAGGACCCCTTGTCTTCATTCTGCGACTCTGTTATGAGCCGGTGTGTACGGAGCCGATGTCTGATGAAGAATTCCATTCTTATGCATCCAGTCCTGGAAACGCTGAGACATGAATTCAGCACCATAGTCACTCTGGATTCTGGCGATGCGAACTTGGTGTTGGGTAGAAACAAGAGCTGCAAAGTCTTTAAAGATCTGAAAGGTCTCAGATTTCTCTTTCATAGGATATACAAATCCATATCTAGAGTAATTATCAACAATTGTTAGAAAATATTTTTACCACCAAGAGTTGGTGGAAAAGGACCCACTATGTCAGTGTGTACCAAATCAAAAATGCGTGTTGACAGGCGTGTAGCGTGTTTGGGAATGGCTGCTGCTTTGGATTTGGCCTTCTTGCAGACAGCACAATCCAAAAACACCTTACACCCCTTTAGATCCAAACCTTTTGCAAACTCCGGCATTTTCCTAAGGACATAGAAACTGGCATGCCCCAATCTTCTATGCCACTTGTGGATACACCTGGAATGCAAAGGTTTACCAATTAGTGAATTTTCAACATTAACAGTTTTGTGGGGAACCTCAGGCTTGCTCTGAACAACCTGTTTCCTTATTTTCTGTTTGTTGGCTTTAGGAGTCTTTGGAGTAGCTACATGATCTCTCACTGGAACATCTCTCTCTGGGCCTGTGCTCTCCTCTTTTGGAGTTTGTATACTTGCCTGTGTTTGCGGTTTAGGCTTTGGTTTTATGTAATAAACACCACCAATTAGCATGGTTTCAGCAACAATATCTCCATTTTTAACTATGTAACTTGCTTTTTCGAGGTGGTGAACCTGGAACTTTAACACTCTAGACAAGTGACTTTGACTAAGCAAATTACTAGTTGCTGTAGGTATATAATAAACATCAGGGATGAATGCATCGAGCTCTTCAACATAAACAGTTCCTTTACCCATGACCTTACAAGGATGATTGGAGAAAGAATAAAGTTCACGTAGTTCAGGTTCGGGCTCGTGCATCTCTGTGAAAATTTCCTTTCTGTAGGTAACATGTAATGCTGCACCACTGTCCAAAGTCCACAAAAGCTGTCTGTCGTACTCTGGATCAGGTTGTGGATCGTTGGTTAAGGTCAATGTAACGAGTGGAGCTTGTGGATCATGCCTTCGACCACGACGACCTTGTCTTCCGCCTCTACCTCTGCCTCTGGAGTCTGTTCCTCTGGGCTGGTATGTGACGGGAGCTGGAACTCGTTGGGGACAATCCCGGGTGTCATGTCCCATACGGTTACAGATGTAGCATCTTGGCATCCTTGGAGTGTAGGCTCTTTCTTAAGTAATTAAGCTCCCCGTTAGAAGAGCGAGTATGCAGAGAAGCGTAATGAGAGTGATATGGAATAACACACACAAACCAGCATGCAGAGACACTGAATAGTATAAAAATATAGTAGTTTACTATGTAGAAATATAGAAGTATTCAGAGTCTGGTTAACAGTCCAAGTCATACACGGTTCAGTAATTCAGTTATCAATATTCTCAGTTTAACCCACAAAATAGCTTGCAAACCACAATACCTCAAAATACACCTGATCAGCTTCTAGCAAAACAGAGAGAGAGAGATCTAACAACCATTCTGGCTCCCTCTTATAGCTGCTTGAGGTAACAAACCAATTACATCTGTTAAGCATTTAAAGTAACAGTAAAGTAATCATAGCTTATATACATTGCCAAGGCAAGCCTAGGGTATATCCCTAACACTCTTCCTCGGAAGGGATGTCTCGCTGGAGCTCTTGATGCAGGCGGTCCTCGCAAATGTGGCATGGCTAACATTAGGGCCCCCTCTTCAATTAAGAGCCTGCAAACATTGTCCACTGTGTGTTGAGTAATAGGCACATGGTTAATCTTTGCAATGGCATCTTTCCATTCATAATTCAATGATTTAATGATAATGCTGATCATTTGAACATTATCAATAAAATGGCCTCTTTCTCTCAATTCTTTTCTCATTCCTTTCAGTTTGGTCAAATGTCCACCAATTTGTTCACCAGGTTTCAATCTCGAACCATGGAACTCAGACATGAGCAAACATGAAGATTCGATTGAAACGGGCCTGTAGCAATTTTCCAATTGGACCCAAATTTGTTGGGCTGTTGCATCAGGCGGAAAAGTAACCTGCAGTTCAGTATCCATGGACATCAATAATGTTGTGCAAGCCTTAGTCTCTAAGTCTCTTATTGCAGGAGTCCATGGCTGGGCAGGAGGATTAAACACCATACAATGGGTACCTTCTCTGCGAAGCAAGTTTGTAACCTCACTGACCCAGGCCTTATAATTCTGTCCTGACATTTTTAATTTTGACTCACCAGTCAATGGAGCGACAGAAAACGCCTGTTGAGGAATGTGCATTTCTGTGCAGGGAAGCTTGCTGTGCAGGGAAAAATGCTTGTTGTTGCACCTGTGGTCACTGTAATCGAACCTGTGGTTGTTGTACTACAGCTGGGGCCGGTGCTTGAGCAGCGATATTAACGTGGCTTGCTGGAGGCGCAGCCATTCCCCTTTGCTGCATTAAGTACTGTTGTGCTCCATCTAAGAAGGCACCAGCACCACCAGGGGGTGCTGAAAATTGGGCCTCTTGAGGCACTTGTTGCATTGCAGCCTGAATATCTGAGTAATTTAATGACATGTTTGATAAAGTCTGTTGCAATGTTTGTAATTGCTCCTGGATTTTAACATGCATGTCGGCTCTCTGTAGTAAATTATTTCTGCCAGGAGATGGTGCTGAAGTTTCAGTTTTTGGCTGTAATATTTCTGCCTGCGTGGCATGTGCAATTGGAGAACAAAGGAGATCACGTGACAATTGTGGCGTGTACACAGTTCTCTGTTCTGATTTGCCTGACACAATACCCTCCAGGGGGTGTGCCTTAGGCTGTGAAGAAGGAGCCAAGATGGCGTTTTCAGAAATTTGAAAAGCAGGAGAATCCCTCTTATCTGACTCGAGCATGGAAAAAAACTTTTTGGCCTGGAATAATTCACGTTCAAAAAATTCTATGTAATCATGATAGCTTTTTATAGCTTGCTCAGAGCTTCGAGGAGAATGAGAACTTTCTCTCTCCGTGTGGGAGTACAAAAGCTTTTCCGGTTGTGAAATTTTTGGTCTTGCACCAAGTGTGTCAAAATCTGCAGGTTCTTGAAGAAATGTTTGGGAGCATGCATACGTAGAAGGGAGTGTTACTGACCTCGGTCTTGGCACGTCACCTTCAGAAGCAGCCCTTTCTTCTTGAGACCTGTGTAAGAACATTTCTCCCACGGATGTTTCTCCACCAAGTCCGGTTGCTGAAGCAAACGGGGCTTCAAGAGTTGTAAATCTGTGTAAGATGGTTTTCGCTTCTTCATCAGAGAGACTAGAACCATCGGAATGTGTTCTAAATTTCTTTTTCTGTATCGGCATCTTAGAAGTGATTTAAAATCAGCGTTCCTCAGTTGCGAGATAAATCATCTGTCTAAATTAGCCTAGGCTCTTATCTTCAAAGTAACACACAAGGAAAAAAGCCATAAATCAACCATCCTCTGCTACCATTTGTCAGGGGTAAATGGAGCCCTGTAATTAACGAGGTATGAATCGTGGCATTTCCTTGAAGCATACTTCTTAAATAAGCAAAATAAACCCAAGATATAGTCTAAGAAAAGCATTTTATTGTAAAGAAAAATAAAACAAAACTTACTAAGTTAATGATTACATTTTGGCAGAGTTCCTGTTTGCCTTGGCAGACAAACAAAAAGAAAGTAAAGTTAAAGAAAAAATGTGGAATGTGTGACATGCGCAGTGAAGCTTAGAGATAAGAGTCAGTTCATTCTACCGTATAACTCAGAATGTAAGCACAGCTGGCAAACCAAATAAACGCAGTGACATGTTCGCACTAGGAATGTAAGTCACTTTAAAGTTGAAGCGGGTGAAGAACAGAGACCACCGGATCTGGCGCTGGTTCAGCTTACGCGCTGTTGTCAAAAACACTAAATTCTTATGGTCCGTCTGGACCTCGACCTGATGCCTGGCTCCCTCCAGGTGATGCCGCCAGGCCTCAAACACCACCTTTTTTTTTAATTAAAATTTTTAATATGTTTTACAATTATTACCCCCCTTACCCTTCCCTCTTCCCCCATCCCTACCCCTCTTCCCTCCCTCCCTCCCCCCGAGCTCCCAGAGCAAAATACAGGGTATAAACATTTAACAACCATACGCTAACATAAGCTAACTAATTTTAACATGTTACTATTCTTGTGCTTTAACTCCCCCTTTATTAAACTAGCTTTAAATAAATTGTAGTATTCCTTATGCCTTCATTCATAAGCTAACTGAAATTTTTTAGTTCGGTATTTGTTTTGAATATAGTCAATCCATCTTCTCCAGTCCAGCTTGTACTTCTCATCTGAATGGTCCTTCAGATACGCTGAGATTTTGGCCATCTCTGCTAAGTTTACTACTTTTAACATCCATTCTTGGATAGTGGGCAACTCTTCCTTCTTCCAATATTGCGCCACCAACAATCTTGCTGCCGTTGTTAGGTTCAAAAACAAATTAGTCGCTATAAGAGTACAATCTGAAACTATACCTAACAGGAACAACTGGGGCGTGAACTTTATCCTCCTTTTCAAAATATTTTGAATAACCCACCATATTTTTTATCCAAAATGCTATAGCTTTTTTACAAGTCCACCAAATATAGTAATACGTGGCACTAACACAGTCACATCTCCAACATTTAGATTGTAGATTCGGATACATACAGGCTAGCTTTTTTGGATCTAAATGCCATCTGTACAATATCTTGTAAAAATTCTCTCTCAAGTTCTGAGCTTGTGTAAATTTTACATTTGTTACCCAAATCTCTTCCCATGTTTCCATCATTATTGGTTCTTCAAACTTTTGTGCCCATTTTATCATACAATCTTTAACTAATTCTGTTTCTGAGTCTATTTCTATCAATACATTATACAACCTTTTTCTGTGCATTTGACCCTGGTCCCTAATTTGTTTTATCAAATTATCCTCATTTTGGATGATATCAGATTTCTGGTCTTTTTTCCATCTAGCCTGTAACTGACCATACTGAAACCAGGTTTGAATTACCCTTTCCTCTCTTAGTACATTCAAAGATTTTAACTGTGGTACACCTCTATCCATACTAAGAAGTTCTGCATATGTAGTTACATCTTGTTTTTGTTCTATACTTATGTTCTCTATAGCGTGTCTGGGCACCCCCCACATAGGTATCTTGTCGTTTAGCCTATATTGATATTTTTTTCAGACACGCAGTAAGGCATTCCTTAAAATATGACTTTTAAAGATCTTGTCGGCCTTCTTGTCATATATTAAATAAGCATGCCAGCCATATACTGGATCATAACCCTCAATATTCAATATTCTATCCTCTGTTAGGTTAATCCAATCGCTAATTATTGTTAAAACTGCTGCTTCATAGTATAATTTTAAGTTGGGCATTTTTAAGCCTCCTCTTTCGCGTATATCTTGCATTATTTTAAGTTTTATTCTCGGTTTCTTCCCTGCCCAAACAAAGTTGTTGATACTTTTCTGCCATTCTTCCAAATTTGCGTCTTTTTTAAGTATTGGTATCATTTGAAAGAGGAATAAAAACTTGGGCAAAACATTCATTTTAACTGCTGCTATCCTTCCCAACAAAGACAATTGTAATTTTTTCCATTTATTTATTTCTATCTGTATTTTATGCCATAATGGTTCATAATTGTACTTATATAATTTCCCATTTGAAGTTGTAATATAAATTCCTAAATATTTAACCTTTTTTACTATCTCACATCCTGTTACTCTTTCTAATTCTTCTTTTTGGTTCATAGTCATATTTTTAACTATCACCTTTGTCTTCCCTAGATTTACTTTGAACCCAGATATTTGACCATATTGATTAATTATATTCATCAAACCTGTAACTCATTCCCCCGGCTGGGTTAAAGTTACAACCAAGTCATCCGCAAATGCTCTTACTCTGTATTCGTAATGCCTAATCTTAATTCCTTGTAATTCGTCAGACCCACGTATTCTGTTCAATAACAATTCCAGGGTTAAAATAAACAATAATGGAGACAAGGGGCACCCCTGTCTTGTTCCTTTTTCAATTTTAAAAGATTCTGTTAAGCCTCCATTAACTATAATTTGTGCTGTCTGTTTCTGGTATATTGCTTTGATAGATTGCATGAAATGCTCTCCGAACTGCATCTTTTGTAATATTTTTATTAAAAATTGCCAATTGACTTGATCAAATGCTTTCTCCGCATCTAAGAATAAAAGTACTGCCGGGACTTGGTTATACTTTCCCAAATATTCCATTATATTGATGATTTGTCTTACATTACTTTTCATTTGTCTCCCCTGTATAAAACCAGACTGGTCATTATGAATCATTTGTTGCGCAATTGGCATTAACCTGTTTACCAATAGTTTAGCAAAAATTCTGTATTAAGTAATGAAATAGGCCTGTAGTTTTTTGGCTGGGTAGGATCCTGAACTTCTTTTGGAATCAATGAAATAAAAGCTGTTTTCCAGTATAGTGGAACCCTGCCTTCCATTTGGATTTTATTAAATAGTTCCCTAAGAGGTTCCATCATTTCTAGCTGTAACTTTTTATAATAAACTGCTGTCAAGCCATCTGTGCCAGGAGCTTTGCCGATTTTTAACTGCTTAATTGCCAGGAAGATTTCCTCTGTAGTTACAAGTTGATTCAATCTTCCCCTTTGCTCATCTGTAAGTATAGGAATTTTCTTTTTCTCCAAATATCGGTCTATGTCTGAACCTTGTATTTTGTCACCAGCATACAACCTGGTGTAAAATTCTAAAAAAGTCTTTTTAATCATATCCTGTTGAAAAACCTCTTTCCCTTTATATTCTATTTTCTCTATATTACGAGATCTTTGTTTTTTCCTTAACATATATACTAACCATCTACCTGGTTTATTGGCATTGCAGAAAGTGTTATGTTTAGCATATAGAAGATTAGTGGCTATCTGGTCCGACATTAACATATTAAACTGCCATCACAATAAAGTAATTACCTCTTTTGTCTTCTTATCATCTGGTTTAGACATGAACTCTTGCTCTTTTTTTTAATCTCTTCCTCTAGTTCCCTTTGTTTCTCCCTTTGTCTGCGCCTATAAATATTATTCAAATTTATTAGAACACCTCTCACGTATGCTTTACTTGCGTCCCAAACCATTTCCATAGATATCCCCTTATGCATATTAAAAGCAAAATATTCTTTGAATAGTTTTTTACATTCCGTAACATTTTTCTCATATCTAAATAGATTTTCATTTAATCTCCAAGACCTCCTAGGTCGGTCTCCATATTCAAATTCCATCCAAACCGGGTTGTGATCTGTTAAAGTTCTCGTGCATATCTTAGTCTTCTTCACCCTGGAAAAAAAGTCATTTGTAATTAGTATAAAATCAATTCTGGAAAAGGATTGGTGCCTATCAGAAAAGAAAGTGAAATCCCGTTCTTTAACATTCCGTTCTCTCCAGATATCTCTCAGTTCAAAGTCGTCCATCATATCAAAAAAGGATTTAGGTAATCTTGTTCGTGTTTGGGTATTTTGCAAAAGCCTCTTCTTGTCTTGAACGGGATCCAGTACTCCATTCCAGTCGCCCAATAAAATGCAGGATCTATAACCCCATTGTATTAATTTAGTGTGAAGCAACTTATAAAATTTTTCTTGTTGATTGGGAGCATATACTCCTGTTAAGAGTATTTTCTTTCCTTCTATTAATAGTTCAATTGCAATATATCTACCTTGAGGATTTGCTTCAATTAATTCAGCCTTTAAGTCTTTTCTTAAATATATGACTATACCGTTTTTCTTCTCCGGAGCAGATGCTACAAAATGCGATCCCAGGCTTGCGTTCATCAAGTGTTTCTGATCCTGTGTTCTAATGTGTGTTTCTTGTAAGCAAATTACATCATTTTTGAATTGTTTCAAATAGTGAAATATTTTTTCCCTTTTTTGTGGTGAGTTTAAGCCATTGACGTTCCAAGTTAGAAATTTAATTGTCATCTTCAGCACGCTGAAGCTTTCTAAGAGCTGCCTGGAAATCTTGCTGGGATTTCACCTTCGGTCTAGCTCCTCCCACTGCTTCTGTGCTCGTATTTATATTTTCTTGGACTATCATCTGGGCTTGTTGAGACTTTAATTCTTGTTCTTTACGTTTAGTAGCCGCACAGGTTTGTCTCTGTTCCATAATTTCTTCTGTTTCCTGCAATAAACTCACAACCCCAGTTTGTGCCTGATTATCTTGCTGCCTGGGGTCCTCTGTCTCTTTTCTTTCTTTGGGACCTGGAGATGGGGGTCATCCTGCCTTTAATACTATGCTATAAAAATCTTTTGCCTTCCAGACAGAGTTGAGACGATGTCTTTCTCCCAGGTAGTTCACCACCAATCCAGCTGGGGTCTCCCATCTGTATTGAATCTGGCGGTTTCTAAGTTCATCCACTAGAAATGCATAGTCCTTTCTAGATCTCAACATTTTGGGGGGGATTTCCTTCAATACTATCACATCTTGACCTGCCACTTGCAGTTTGTTTTTATAGGTTGCTTGCAATATTTCATTCCTAATTTTCCTGGTGACAAAATAGATTACAATATCTCTTGGCAGTTGTCTTTGTCTGGCAATCCATGAATTAATGAAGTAAATTTTGTCAATTTGCCAGGCACATTCAACCTTTGGTTCCCCAGTTAATTGAGCGAAAGCGTCTGCAAAAATCTCTCTTAAATTTTCTTGGTTATGTTCTTTCAAACCCCTTATCCTCAGGGCAATTTCCATTGTTCTATATAGTATCATTGTAAGGTCCGTCTCCGACTTATCAATTTTACTTTGTGCCTCCATAAGTTTATTGTCCAACTTTATATTAGACTCATTAATTTCTTCCACCTTCTCATCGAGAGATGTTACATAACCAAATAATCCTTTAAATGCCTCAACTATATCCTCCCTTATCTCTTGGTTACACATTTGGATTAAATCCTTAATTCCAGATATTTCATCAGAGACATCTTTATTTTTTTTTCCTGGTAATTTTTATTGTTTTTCTCTTTTCAGCATATGTTACAATCGTTATGTCAACATTTTGTACATTGTCATATCGTCTTATCTATACATGTTTTCCTCTTTTCACCATATATTACAGTCATTATGTTAACATTTGTACCTTGTTATATCATCTTTATCTATACATGTTTATAATATTCCGCTTCCATATTTACGTACTTTTATACACAGTTCTATATGTATTAATATATATTATTTTTGGCTTAATTATTTTTCTTGTTTTCTAACCATTCATACCAATTATTCCAGATTTCATAATATTCCGATTCCTCTTTATATTTTCATTTTAGAGTTAATTTGTCCATCTCTGCGCAGTCCATTGTTTTTTTATCATTAATTCTTCCGGGGGAGTAGTAGTTTGTTTCCAGTATTGAGCAAAGGCAATTCTAGCTGTAGTTAGATGTGTTAGTAAATATTTAATTTTTTTTGCGTAATTCCCTTTGATTATTCCCAGCAAGAAGGTTTCGGGTTTATATTTTATTTGTTCTCTCGTGATTTCTTGAACCCATTTCCAATTTTTTTCCAATATTTTTGTGATTCCGGGCAAGACCACCCCATATGATAGAAGGTCCCTTGTTCTTTTTTACATTTCCAACAGGTCGGTTCCAGATTTGGATATATTTTGGCCAATCTTGTTGGTGATAAGTGCCAACGATAAAACATTTTGTATATATTTTCTTTCAATGTTGCTGATCGTGTTAATTTATATTGTATGTTCCAAAAATTTTCCCAATCTGCTAGATCTATATTTTATTTCTAGCAAATATTTATACATTTTCGTTATGAATTTGTTTTCCGGGCCGATTAAGATTTCATCTATTTGTTGCAATTCTGTATATATTCCATATTCTTTTATATCTTTTTTGTATCTTGACTGTAATTGCAGATATGGCCACCAATCTATATTAATATTGTTCTCTTTTAGTTCTTGATTTGTTTTCAGATTCCCCTGGTTATCTAAAATTTCACTATATCTAATCATTTTTGATAGATCTAGCGTATTGGGATGTATCATAGCTTCCATAGTGGAGAGCCATATCAGTATTTTCATGTAGTGTTTTCCTTTAATTTTGTTCCAGACCTGTATTAAAGCATCTCTAATATAATGTGTATGGAAATATTTTTGTTTCTTTTGGCTTTCTTCCCATAAGAAAAAGTGCCATCCTGTTTGCAGGTCGTGGCCTTCTAATGTCAATATTCTTCTGTTTTTTTAATTTATCCAGTCTTTGATCCAAATTAATGCTGCTGCTTTGTAGTAGAGTTCCCAATCGGGAAGCCCCATACCACCTCTGCTTCTATCATCCTGTAATGCTTTCAATTTTATCCTAGCTTTCTTCCCTTGCCAGATAAATTTTAGTATAATTTTATTCAGTTCGATGAAGAATTTTTTCTCTAATTTTATGGGGATAGTTTGAAACAGATATAGGATTCTTGGTAGTATGTTCATTTTTATGGTTGCTATTTTCCCTAGTAAAGATAGTTGTAATTTCCCCCATATTTCTAAATCTTTTTTAATTTGTTGCACTAATTTTGTATAATTATTTTCTTTTATAGTTGAGCACTTTGCAGTTAGCCATATTCAGAGATATTTGACTTTCTTTACCACTTGGAGTCCTATTATTTTTTCTAATTCTTTATTTTGTTCTTCCTTTAAATTTTTGGTTATTATTTTGGTCTTTTCTCTATTAATTTTTAATCCTGCCACATTTCCATATTTTCCTAGTTCTAACATTAAACTATTTGCTGTTTCTAATGGATCTTCTATAATAAATACCAAATCGTCTGCAAAGGCTTGGATTTTGTATTCCTCATTTTTAATTTTGGTTCCTCTTATTTCTGGGTTTTGTCTAATTCGTCTCAGAAGACTTTCTAGTGTCAGGATGAAGAGCAGAGGTGATAGTGGGCAACCCTGTCTCACTCCTTTCGTTATCTCAAAAGACTCTGTGTTTTCCCCATTTAATAGTATGTTTGCCTTTTGAGTGGAATATATTGTTTCTATTAATCTTTCAAATTTATTTCCTAGGTTCATATTCTTAACTTGTTGCTTCATATATTGCCAATTTAGATTATCAAATGCCTTTTGTGCATCCAGAAGAACAAGTGCCACTTGTTTCTCTGGATGTGACTCATAATATTCCAAGATATTAGCTATTATTCTGGTATTATTTCTAATTTGTCTTGTTGGAAGAAACCCGTTTTGGTCTGGATGTATGTAATCGTTTAGTAGTCTTTTTAGTCTCTCCGCTATTATTGTTGCAAATATTTTATAATCGGCATTCAACAGCGAGATTGGTCTGTAGTTTTGAATTTGGTTTTGATCTGTACCTTCTTTAGATAGTAACGTGATGTGTGCTTCCCTCCACGAGTGTGGAATTTTTGCTTTCATCAATGCCTCATTGTACATCTCCAGCATCAAGGGTTCTATTGATTCGCTCAAATCATCCATTGTTTTATACCATTCTGCTGGGAATCCATCTGGGCCTGGTGTTTTATTATTTTTCTGTTTCAGGATTGCTTGTTTTAGTTCTGCTTTTGTTATTTGTTTTGTCAACATTTCTTTCATATCTTCCCGTATTGATGGGCTTTCTTCTCCATTTGAATATTCTTTTATTTGTTTATCATCTATTTGTTCCCCCTTATATAGTTTTTTGAAGTATTTGTGTACAATCTTTTTCTTCTCTTCCATTGTGTGTTGTAATTCGCCAGATTCCTCCTGAAGTTGATATATTAATCTTTTCTCTCTTTCTTTTCTCAATCTGTATGATAGCCACCTCCCTGGTTTATTTGCTTGCTCAAAAAAGTTTTGTTTCGTTAATTTTAAATATTTTACTATTTCTTCCTGAGCTAGTATATTTAATTTGTGTTTCGCTAGCATCCAATCCTTTCTAATTTTATCGTTTTGTGGCTTGTTTTGCAGTTGTATTTCTAGATTTTTAAATCCCTCCTCTAATCTCTTCTGTTGTGCCCATTTTTCTTTATTTCTTTTGGCTGAATACGCTATAATGATTCCTCGTGTATAGGCTTTCATAGTATCCCATACATTTTGTATGGGTGTTTGTTCTTTTGTATTTTCCTTAAAAAATAGTTCCAGCTCATTCTTACATTTTTGAATAAATTCTTTTTCTTTTAGTATTTGCAGATTTAGCATCCATCTTCGTCTAGTTTTTTTCCCCCCTTTCCAGATTATTTTAATGGGGTTGTGGTCTGTCCAAGTATTTGGTAGTATTTCAATTTTATGTACTTCTGCCCCAATTTCCCCATTCATCCATGCCATGTCTATCCGTGACCAAGATTGGTGTGGATTAGAATAAAAAGTAAATTGTTTTTTTTTCTGGTTCCATTTTCCTCCAGATGTCTATCAGATTTAACTCCTCCATCATCTCAAAGCATGTTATTGGTATTTTTTTTTTATGTTTAGTTTTTTTGTCACTTACGTAGTCTTTTTTATTATCTATTATGGCATTATAATCTCCTATTATACAGATGTTCTTCCTTCCAATTTCTCTAATTTTTTCATGTAATTTTTTATAAAAAATTTTCTGATCTTCATTGGGGGCATATATTACTACCATCAGTATTGGTTTTTTATTTATCCATATCTCTATTATTAATATTCTTCCTTTTGGGTCTGTGTATATTAAGCTTGTCTTTATCCTATCTTTAACATATATTGCTAACGCTTTTCTTTTTTCTTCTGCCGATGCTGTGTACAGTTTTCCTAATTTTGGACATTCCAAGTATTTTGTATCTTGTTGTTTTATATGCGTTTCCTGTAGGCATATTATGTCTGCTTTTTGTTTTGTTAGTTTTGTCCAGATATGTTTTTTTTTGTTGATGAATTTAATCCATTAATAGTAATCGGATATCTTCTTCCATTCTCCTAGTTCCCTACTTGTCTTTGTTTTTATTGGCTCTAGTTTCTTTTTTGGCTTCTTGTTTTTGGTCTTACTTCCTCCTCTTTCTGTTGTTCTTCCTCCTCGCTGCTTTGTCCTCCCTGTTTTCTTTCCGTTACCTTTTGTTGTCTTTCCTCCTTACTTCTATATTCTATCTCCTCTTTACTGTTTTGTTTCTCTTCCGGATCTCTTAGTTGTTCGTATAGTTCCTGTGCTTTCTCCAAGTTGTCGATTTTGATCCTCTTCTCCTGCCATGTTACCAGCATCCCTTCTGGTATTGACCGTCTAAATAGTATGTCCTACTTGATTAATTGTGTCGCCAAGAATTGGTATTCTTTTCTTTGTTCCCTCACTCTCCGTGGAATTTGCTTTAGTACTTGTATCTCTTTCTCTTTGTACAATATCGGTTCGTCTCTTGTTATTTTATATACTATGTCTCTTACTTTTTTCCTTGCAAACCTGATGTGCACTTCTCTGGGTAATCAATATCTTCTAGCATAGTTAGTACTAACTCTATATATGTCGTCCAATTTGTTTAAAATCTCTTGTTTATCTCTATTTAGTGTCTCTGCTATTAGGCCTGACATTATCATTGTTAAATCTTCATCTTTTGCCTCCGTCACATTCTGAAAACGGAGGTAAAAAGCTGCACGGTCCATTTCCATATGGATAAGTGATTCCTCTAGGTTTTTGTTTAATATTTTCATTTGTTGTTCAACTTGGTTTATCTTCATCTCTGTTTGTTCTGTTCTTTTTTCTACTGCTTTTATTGATTGTTCATTTTTTTCCAAAGTTTGTTGTATAATTTCCATTTTATTATCTAATTTCTGTATGTCATTCTTAACTTCGCTTTTCATTTCACACATCTCTGATTTCATTTCCTTCATGTCTGTTTTCATTTCTCCGTGATTTTTTGCTGCTGTTTCTTGAAGTTTTAACATAGTTTCTTGGATGCTTTGTAGCATTGCCTGTACATTTTCAGTGTTCGGCCCTGAATTTGGTTTTTCTGTTGCATTCATTTCTTCTGTTCACCCTTTGGGTGCTGGGGAGGCAGGCAGTACCTTTGTTGGGTTCATCGCAGGATTAATGCTTGTTTTTCCCCCCGGTTCTTAGTGTTGTTGATGTTATATTTGCCATTTCTTATATGATTTTATCTTGTTCTATAAGTATCTTATATGTATTATCCCAGATTAGCATTCAATATCTTTTCTCCTTTTTTCCCCCCTGCATTAATATATCAACAGTAATCTAAGTCTTAATACAATATAAGAGTCTTATGTAATTTATATAGGTTATTCAATGGTGTCTAGAAATAGTAGCAAGAGGGGTTATATAGGTAGAAAGGGAGAGCAGGGGGGGAAGAATTCAATATTTGTTCATATTAACATCCACCATACTATATCTTAAATGTTTAAATTATTCACTATGTCCTTAGTATTACCAAAATTATTAAACTTCAAATTAATTAAACATTTGTAACATAGGTATATATAGATAGCAATTGCCACAGATTTTCAAACTTACTTATTTGTGAATATAACCGTAGATATAAATAGAAATATTTATATTAAATATTAATTTAAATATTTATTGATAGATATTATAGCAATTATATATGGATATGTATTATTAATATAGTTAAGTTCATTCACCACTTTCCTCAGAGTTTCTTTAAGTTCTTTAAGTTCCTTTCTTTCAGTTTTTATAAAATTGTCCAGGCTCTTCTAAGTTGTTTCTGTATCGCTGTTTCATCAGCTTTCTCTTCCGCTTTGTTACTTTGTTACTCTCTTCTTCTTCCTAATTAATGGCCGTCCACCGCTGCTTTCCGGTATAGCACATTCCACCAAAATCTCCCTCTGGCTCTCTTTCTTCTCTACCCGAATTTACAAAAACCCCGGTCAGTTCATATTTTTTCCTCCTCGTTTCTTCGGGTTTGTTTTTACCTTGAAGTTGTCATTCTCACTTCTTCCAGTGGCCTTTCAGTTGTAGGGCTCTCTCACCCGATCTCTGGAGACTCCCTGTTCGCCCGTTTTCCTCTGCGGTCTGCGGTTTGTCTTTTCCCAGCCTATACTCTCCGCTGTTTTCACTTGTAAGCCGGTTTGTTGATTCTCGCGGCGTTATAACAATGTAGCAAAGAGTTGAAACAAGTTAAATCTTCCTTCCTTCTCTATTAGGTGGTTCGCTGAGGCTTCAGGTCCGCCAAAAAAGAAAAGCGACAGACGCTTACACGCTGGGTTGAAAAGGGTATCCCCAGTCGTAACGGGCGATTGCCTTCCGCCTCGTTAGTTCTGGGGTATCCCTACTTCTCCACGTCTCCCTTCAGGATCAGTGTATCCCTGGGGGGATCCTCCAAAACGTGCAAATCGGGGTTCGAAGACAGAGCTCTGTTTTCTTCCCTGCACTTGCCTCGATGTCACCACCGGAAGCCCTCATCAGAGACATCTTTAAAGGCACTTGCAATTTTCCCCTCCAAGACAACTGCCTGTTCTATTAATGCATTTTGTAAATTATTTTGTAGAGCCTCCGGTGTCAGGGTTTGTGTTTGTGTTTCCACCGGAGGTAGTAAAGACTGCAACTTTTGCGACTGTGCTGGCGAACTGCCAGCACTTTTTGAAACATTGAATTTTGTCTGCTTTGAAGCCATTTCAAAGTATTCAAATCAAGCTTTTAAGCAACCAATTTGTTCAGTCCAGAAAATCCACCTATTCTCTCAAGTCTTCCAGCAGCACTAACAAGCACTTAACAAGTGCTAATCAGCTTTCCGCTTCACTTTCGTTTTCACCACACCCTTTATTGTTCCGGTGCCATTTTTTTAAAAGTTCCCTTTAAGTTTACAGAAGGAGATATAATCTATGGAGTTAAGGCTTGTACTTGCGATATATTTACCTCCTGGTTTGCTCCACCTGTGTCTTGTTCAGATGTAGAATAAGCGTTGAAACAGCAGGAGTGGACGCTGCCTTTTGTTTCTGCAAAGGCAGAAGCGTCCCAAGATGAGGAGATTGTCGGGCTTCCTGGGGAGTTCACACCCTTCATGCCACAGAATTACTTCTGGGGCCACTGGGGACCTCTACCCTATGCCAAACAGCTCACCTCCCCCCCTTTTCCTGAGGGGGGGGGTTTCAAACCGCTGGACAGCTGATTTATGCTATCCTAGCAGCTTGTTACTCAAACACGGGGCTGGCATTCCCGAGGGAGCGTCCTCCAAGGCCAGCGGCACCACCGGAGGTCGCCTCAAACGCCACCTTGATAGCCAACAACTACTTCTCCCAGATGGTGTAATTGCGCTTGGAAGGATTGAGTTTCCGAGAATAATAAGCGCAAGAGAAAAGGGAACCATCAGGGGCGTGAGCCTGCAGTAACACCGCACCCACCGCGATGTCAGACGCATCCGCCTCTACTACAAATGGATGATGGGGATCAGGGTGCTTCAGGATCGGCTCCCTCGTAAAAGCGCGCTTCAGGGCTACGAACGCCTGTTGCTCCGCGGGCTCCCAGCGAAACGGCACTTTCTTTTGCAGGAGCCGAGTGAGGGGCGCGGTCAAGAAAGCAAAGCTGGGGATGAAGGTCCGGTAATAGTTGGCAAACCCGAGGAGTCTCTGAACATCCTTCATACGTCGAGGAGGTTGCCAACTGCCCAACACCTCCACCTTGCCCAGCTCCATCGCAATTTCCTCAGGGGAGATACGATGCCCCAGGAACTCGATGGTAGTCTGCCAGAAGTGACACTTCTCCAGCTTTGCAAATAAACGATGTTCTCGGAGTCATTGCAAGACCAGGCACAAATGTTGTCGATGATCCTTCCGGGACGTTGAGTAGATCAAGATCTCGTCCAGGTAAATGATGACAAATTGATCCAAGAGGTCCCGGAATATGTCATTCATGAAGTGTTGGAAGACTGCCGGGGCATTGGTAAACCCAAAAGGCATGACCGTGTATTCGAAATGTCCGTAACGGGTGCCAAAGGCCGTCTTCCATTCGTCCCCTGCCCTGACTCGGACCAGGTTATAAGCCCCACGCAACTCCAGTTTTGTGAAGACCGTCACCTCCCGGAGCCACTCCAACAACTCAGGAATCAGGGGCAGCGGGTAACGGTTACGCACCGTGATGGAATTCAGGCGACGGTAATCACAGCAAAGTCTCAGATCCCCTGTCTTCTTTTTCACGAACAAAACCGGGGCAGACAATGGCGAAGACGAGGGCCGGATAAAACCCCGGGCGAGGTTCTTGTCTATAAAGTCCCGCAATGCGGCCAATGCCGGCTCGGACATAGAGTACAGGTGACCCGTAGGGAGCTTCGCATCAGGTACCAGTTCGATGGGACAGTCATAAGGCTGGTGCGGTGGTAGTTGATCCGCCTCCTGCTCACTGAAGACGTCCGCGAACTCCGCTAAGTCTGGCGGCACAGCCGCCTTGGGCGAGCTTAGTACCTGGGCCGCACAGACATGACGGGTGTGGTCGACACATTGCAGGGATGGGAACGTGATCAGGTTCTGTGACCAGTAGATCTGAGGGTTGTGCGCCCGCAGCCAAGCCAAGCCCAAGACTACGGGGAAATGCAGGCCCGAAGCCACGTAAACTTGGATGGCCTCCTCATGCTCCCCAAGGATCAGGCGCAAAGGCTGCGTGGCAGCCTTGATAGGCCCAGACAGAGGCACCTGGCCGTCAATGGTCTCGACCCGCATCGGTGGGTCCACCGGACACAGAAGGACTTTGTACTGCAAACGCCGCATCCATAAAGTTCGTGGTAGCCCCGGAATCGACCAAGGCATGGGCCGAAATTCCCTGCGGACTACCCGACAAGAGGATGTGTGCTGCTAAGATCATGTGCCGTGGCGGCCCGTCCACCTCTGTTTCGGCATGCGCCCAACCTAAAGTCTCCCTCAGATCGGGCTCCGCCCATTTTCTTACACGTTGTTCCTGAATTGAGGGGGAGGCCGCAGGCCGTGCAGCCCCCCTACCCTTTTGGGGGCAAACCAAAGCCAGGTGTCCAGGATCCCCACAGTAGAAACACAACCCCCCTGCACGCCATCTATCCATCTCCGTGCGCAACAAGCGGGGTTTGGCGGCACCCAACTCAATGGGCTCCTCCCATGCAACTGTAATCTCCTGAGGGACCAGCAACCTAGTGGTCTCCTGGGACACGCGGTGAGGCCTCCGCCTCTGCAGCCGGGCGTCTATCCGGAGGCACAAGTGGACCAACGCGTCGAACGTCGGTGGCCTGTCCACCCTCACCAGCTCATCCTGCAGGTCATCTGACAGCCCATCCTGAAAAGTGTCCATGAGGGCTGGCTCATTCCAAGCTGAGTCCTGACTAAGCAGCCGGAATTCGCTAACATAATCCTGCAAGGAGCCACGGCCCTGCTGCAGTGACTTAAGTAGTCTGGTGGCTGTTTCCCCCTTAATGGGATCATCATACATCAGCCTAAGATGGTCACAAAAGCCCTGGAAATCATCCAGCAGAGGGCTAGGCTGAGATAGCAATGGAGTAGCCCAACGAGCTGCTGTGCCTGAGAGCAAGCTGATAATAAATCCCACCTTCGTCTGGTCGGTGGGAAAGTCCTCCACTCTCAAGCTGATAAACAGCTGGCATTGTCCCAAGAACGCTGCAAACATAGCTTGGTTGCCATCAAACTTGTCTGGTGTAGCCACTGGGCATTTCCTCCATGGCTGGGGGGAGTGGGGTTAGCAGGCCCCTGGAGCTGAGCTACTTGCCCAGCCAGCAAAGCCAACTGTTGAGCCAAGTGGGCATTCTCAGCATGCAGTTGTTCCATTGTAGCTGAATGGAGCTTTGTTTGGGGCAGGAATCAATCTGTTCTGACCCCCGTCTTCATACACCAAACATGCCGAGACAAAGACACTGCACGATGATTTATTAACACACAGACTAGACCATGGCAGCAATCCAGCACAGACGAGACCCTGGCAGCAATCCAGCACAGACTAGACCTTGGCAGCAATCCAGCACAGACGAGACCTTGGCAGCAATCCAGCACAGACGAGACCTTGGCAGCAATCCAGCATGCCAAGAGGACAAGACCCGATAGCTTCTCCAGCTCTGGTAAATATGTTGATTCCTGCAAACAGCTTGTGGAAAGTCCCTCCTTAAATACAGTCTTGAGAGGAGCCTAATTACAACCACCTGAGTTCAATTATCCCCTGGAACTGTGTAGCTGTGCTTTACGTCTATTAGCCCTTCGTTGCCGGGCATCCAGAACCACCTCCCTTGTCTCCTCCCCACTGCTCGAATGCATGACGTCAGGAGCACACTCCCTTGTCTCCTCCCCACTGCTCCAAGGCATGACTTCAGGAGCACACTCCCTTTGGCTTTCTCTGCTGCTCCATGCCTCAGGCGCCTCCTGGTGGCCAACCAGCCTCTCTGATCCCTGCTCGGAGTCAGAACCCTGTCCAGGGTCCTCCACATCTTCCAGAGCTGACTCATAAGGCCCCTCACTGTCGGAGTCTGGTTGCAGCTCCAACAGCTCCTGCTGGCCCACAACAGGAGACTATGCCCCAACAAAGAGAAATATAAAATACTCTTGTGAAGGTGGCTTGGGGAAAATTGATGGGAGTGGAGGTGTCAAAACAAAGAAAAGGGAGATGACAGGAACAGAGAAGTGGGACAAAATACTTAATAGGAAAAAATCAGATCTCTAGATATGGGAAAATATAAAGCAAGATTAGGGTTTTATTCCTAAATATGACAATAAAATTGAGTTTCTAACTGGTTGAACATAATAATGGAAAGATAACTAAAAAAGCCCAAAATATATGGAATATGGATAATATGAAACTGATATGAGGAGGTTGTAAAGCAGAGGTTTGTGTTTCACTTTTATACATAATTAAACTGAGTTGCGAATTGACTGAAAATGACAACAGAAGGATAACTAAGCATGGGTTAAAATATATGAAACATGGATATATATAGAACTTTTAAGATGATAAATAAAGTGAGATGTTTACTGTTTGTCATTTTACATAATAGATTAAGGGAATTGTAATGAACATTGAAGTTTGTCATTTATAGACAATTTAAGGGTAATCTAATCCAAGATATGGAAAAATGGAGAGGGAACATGGAATATATCAACAATGGGAAATTACTGAGATTTAAAGACAGAATCAGAAATTGGGGGCATGTAAGGATGTATAATTATATAAAGATAATGATGAGAATAGCTGGGCATTGTAACCAGGTCTACATCTCGACCAAAATTAGGCTGGGGGTGGGGTGTTAAAAGTACAATGACTATATATGTATACTTTTTTGTTCTGTTTTTTTTAAAGAAAGGAGAATATATGTTAAAATTAAATATGTATATTGAAAAAGAACTATAAATACCATCAACATAAAATGGAGCTTGCTCAGGAGCTGAAATACACCAAGTCAATGAGATGAAGAGTGGGAAGAAAAGGAGAGAGGTAAGGGAAGAAGAGAGGTATAGGAGAGAGGGCAAGGAGGGGAGAAGAGGAGGAGAGAAAGGAGGGAGAGGAGGAGGAGAGAGGAAGGGGAAGTAGAGTAGGGAAGGATGACAGAGGGAAGAAAGGAGGTGGGGGGGAGGAGAGAGAGAGAAGAAAGTGATGGATAAGGACAAATATGGTGTATGGAGAGCAGAAGAGCTAATAATTGTGTTTTGGGAGTTGATGGTAAGATGAATTGATGTAAACATTTAATAATACAATATGATGCTGGCTATGTAATAGTATACATGTGATTATATGTTATGAAAATGAAAAAATAAAAAAAACTTTACTTTAAAAAAAAGCACTGATCCTCCAACCTTTATCTTTTCATCCAATAGTTGCTTTATATAACAGGTTAATACTTGCACAAAGTGCTCACAGTTTTAATTCTAAGGCTAAATTTTACATTCATAACTTTTATTTGTGACAACTACTGGAGTTGAGCAGCCTGTTCTGACCTAGGCTTCCTGATACAGTAAAAAGCATACGCTTAGTCTCAAAAACCCTCTTTTTATTTCAAAGGCTGTGAATTATGTTCATTCACAGCCCATAATGAGTCCCAAATAGTTGTAAAGAGTCCTACAGTAGGCTGCCAAAGTCTTCCGGGATAAGGCTGATAACCACCCACCTTTATCTTGAAATGCTGCCAAAGACTTAAGTGGCAATTAGTTTGGCAAGGCCACACGGAGTAGTGTCAAAACGGAGCTTCAGAAGGTAAGCTGACCAGCATGAACCAAGTTGCTTCCTGCAAAGGCTCATGTGCCTTTGCTCTTCCTTTATGTCCTATGGGAGGGGCCAATCACCTCCAAGTCTTACTCCCGAGTCATCCCTTCTGTCTTAACTGTTCTTGCCTTCTGGCAGCTCTGCGTATGCGCACACTGGGAACAGGGGGAGCCTGTTCCTCTGCCTCGCTGATGTCCGACTTTGGAGGCTCCAGAGGCAGCACATAACTCCCAGATGGCCCTGGCCCCCTCTCTGCCTCCGATGCAGAGCCCTCATCCGAGCCTTCCCCAGACTCCAGGACTGGCCCATGTTCCTTCCCAACCTCCTCATTGTCTGACTCTGCTGCCAGTTCCGCAGGCCACCAGCGGACCACAACACAGCCACATCTCAAATGTGTAAAACTCCCAAATGAGCCAATAGTTATGGTGTTAGACTAAGAGTCAGGAGACTCTGTGTTCCAATGTACCTTGAGCCTTAGAAGCTCCAATGGGTGACTTTAGGTCAATTGCTCTCTCCTAATCCAGTCTACCTATTGTTGCTTTGGGGAACTATAGACAAGGGAGTGCTGTGTGTGCTGCTGAATGAAAAGGTGGGATCTAAATCAAATAAATAAATGTTGAAGATGTGAAGTTCAGTGGTAAATTTTACATTTTTAATTTTCTCCTAGCAGCATCCATGTTGCACAGATCTGTTCTTTTGGCAGGTTGAAAAGCTACAACTGATATATTTGATCTAAGTCAAGATACCAAATGCAGTCTGAGTTATTGGGTTTTTCCTCAATGATACAGTTCCCACTGAGTTAGCAGTTTCCTCCGAAGGTCACTGTAGAGACAGTTGAATCCTTAATCATCTCAGATGTTGTCTGCCTTTGCTTGGGTCCAACCTGGAGGGCAGCTAAGCACCAACAGCTTCCTTAATACACTCCCTGTTACCTCAACATTTCTTTGCCCCATGTGTTATGTTTTCCAGAATTTCTGCAAACAGCATTTTTGAGCAAATAACCTGGTATGCCAAAAGCCATCCTAGATTAAATCTTGAACATGCTGTCAGGATGCCAGTATAACCAGTGCCAGTATGGCTGAAAAGCAAGGCAGGCCTTTCACATGCCCTCTAGCCTTGCAAGGTAAGTACCAGTTTTGAGTGATGAGGAGAAAAAGTATTATCTTTGATGGGCTAAGTAATTTTCCTGTCTATGCTGAGTTTGCCATCTAGTGGTTCTTTTCAGGAAATTCACTCACATCCTAAAGCAAAGCCGACTATTGATTTACCAGAAATGCAACTTGTTTTGACCAGCTAGACTCCCTTCAGTGTAGGGATTTTGTTAAAGCAGGGGTGTCAAACTCAATTTCACTGAGGGACGCATCAGCAATGTGGTTGCCCGGCGGGGGGGGGAGGCGGGGGGTTTTCACGGACGACTGGGTGGGCATGGCCAGCTCGACATCGCTCGTGTCGGGGGCTGCCTGTTGGGACCAGGCAGGCCTGTGGAAGATCCAGGTGTCTCCAGTGGAAGGGGGCAGGACCAGGGCTGGTGCCAGGGCCTGATCCACCGGAGGAGCAAAAACAGACAGTGGGGTTGTGGCGAGACAGCCCTGTGCGCTTAGCACCCGCCATCCAACCTTGTCCTCCTGCAAGCCTGCTCCCCACCCTTCCCGTTTGCCAGGGACGTTGGGGGTGGGTGGGAGGCAAGCTGGCTGGAGGATGAGGTTGGATGGTGGGGGCGGAGCACTCAGGGGCTGCAACGAGGCAGTAATGTTGAGGTGCCTTGCAGTGACCCCACTGTTTTTGCTTGCCTGCGGCCACTACAGCTACAACAGGCAGCCATGCTACCGCCTGGCGCACTCGGCAGGCCAGATCATGTGCCTCCCCTGCCATGCCTCTGCATCCGCCTGCTGCTTGGAGAATCGACCTGGTAGTCCCAGCTCGGACCCACCTGCACTGCGTGGGCTGTGAAGTCCTAGCTGCCTCTTAGGGATTGGGGCTCCCCACCCTTTCTGTTCACCGGGGCCGTCCTAGATGGGGCGGCGGGCGGAAGGCTCATGCCACATGTGCGGTGGAGCTGAAGACGCGGTTGGCCGGCGAGGGCCACCCCTGCCCTGCCACCTGCCTTGCCTTGCCCAGCTGCAGCAGCACCAGCAGCAGGTGGCGGTAGAGGCGCGGGGGGGACCACGTAATCCAGCCCACCAGACGCCTGCCCCGTCCCAGCTGCAGCAGCTATGGACAAGCTAAGACAGACGGTGGGACAGAGCAGGTGGGCGGGCCTGGCATGTCCAGCAGGCCAGATCATGTGCCTTCCCCCCCGCCTCTGCCTGCTGTTTAGAGGGCTGGCCCAGTGGTTGCAGTGCCCCACCCACCTACACTGCACAGGCTGAGAAGCCCCAGAATGTGCTGGCCAATGGGCTGGCGGGCTGTTGCTGCTGCCAGACAGTCGTCCCTCACGAGCTTGTTGCCTCCTGTGCATGCGCCGGGGTGGGGGCCGTCTGGCTGGGGTGGACCATGGTCTGTAGGGGCTGGTCCCACACGATCTCCGGGGTGGCCCTGTGGGCCAAATCTGGATTCATCACAGGCCTTGTGTTTGACATCTCTGTGTTAAAGTATATGAGAAGGTTAGAGAGCTCTAATATGAGACTTTCATTTTCCCCACATATTCCCAGGTTTTTTTTTTTTGAGAGGCACTTAACAATTAACCCAGTTGAACTTATTGCTGAACTCCAACTTAAGAGAGAACAGATCATTGATTTTTATCTGCTATGCCAAAAAATAACATTCAGCATTGATGGCCAAATATGGCTTTTTCAGGCTCATGCCTTTTTTTTAAGTTTTATTTTTCTTTCTCATATATTATTCACAAATATACATTCTCATAAGTACTGTTAATATTTATATGTTCTCTTTTAACATTTATCACAATTCATTTAAAGATTTAAAAATATAATTGGGGTCGCTTTCCTGCCACCCTGTACATCCATCTTATTTTACAACACTACTTCTTCCATCCTCCCAACCTCCCGTCTCTACCTTCTTTTTTCCTCCTTTCTTCTTCCCATCCCTCTTTTCCACTCCTCCTCCTCTTCCTCTTCCTACCCTCTCTCCTACTCTTACTACCCCTCCCTTACTTCCTCTCCTTTTCCCTTTCTTCTTTCCCTCTTCTTTCTCCCTCTTTCCATTGTTGGATTTACTTAATTTCTTCTTCACTCATGGATTTTCGGGGTGGAATTCAAGCAAATCCGGTTCCATATTTACATAAAAATAAATCCCCTCTTCCACATTTTATTTTCATTGTAATAGTTCCACATATATCAGTGATGGCGAACCTATGGCACGCGTGCCACAAGTGGCATGCGGAGCCATTTGTCAGGGCATGCGAGGCGCTGCCCTGTCAGCTGGCCAGTGCGCATGCGCATGCTGGCCAACTGAGTTCACCTTTTTAAAAGCTATTTTTCACCTTCCCCAGGCTCCAGAGGCTTTATAGGAGCCTGGGGAGGGCGAAAAGAGCCTCCCCCGCCGCCCCGGAGGCTTCAGGGATCGTCCAGAGGCTTCCCTGACGCCTTCGGAGCGCTTAAAACGACCCTCCGAGCAAACCGGAAGTGACTTCCGGGTTGCTCGGAGGGTCGTTTTAAGCGTTCCGAAGGCTTCAGGGACCGTCTGGAGGCTTCCCTGACGCCTTCGGAGCGCTTAAAACGACTCTCCGAGCAACCCGGAAGTCACTTCCGGTTTGCTCGGAGGGTGGTTTTAAGCGTTCCGAAGGCTTCAGGAAAGCCTCCGGACGGTCCCTGAAGCCTCCGGAGGGACTCCGGGGGGGCGGGGGAGGCCCTTTTCGCCCTCCCCAGGCTCCTATAAAGCCTCTGGAGCCTGGGGAGGGCGAAAAAAGCATGTAAAAATGGGGGGGTCGCGCGTTGTGCGTGCATGCACACTGGGGGATCACGCGTTGCATTATGGGTGTGGCATGCCCGCACACGACCCCCCTGCGCTCCGCCTTGTGGCACGCGAGCCAAAAAAGGTTCGCCATCGCTGACATATATCATCTTTTAACTGTACATTTGTATATTAATACTTTTGTTTTTCCTTTCCCCTCCCCTTGTTGTTGTTTGTTGTTTATTGGATTTATATGTCGCCCTTCTCCCAAAGGACTCAGTGTGGCATACAACATAAAAAGAAACACATATTACAAAAGTTAAAAAGGACATTAAATAAAGTATCCAAAACCAAACCCAATTAATATTAACAATAAAAATTTAAAAATTAGATTAAAATTAACAATTAAATTAATCATTTATTTTATTTTGTTCAGGCCAGGCGGGCTTGCTGGAAAAGCCAACTTTTTAGGGCGCGTCGGAAGGACCGGAGGTAGGGGATTATGCAAAGCTCCGGGGGCAGCTCATTCCAGAGGGAAGGGGCTCCCACAGAGAAGGCTGTTCCCCTGGGGGGCGCTAGCCGACACTGTCTGGCCGATGGCACCCTGAGGAGGCAAACTCTGTGGGATCGCACTGGACGGTGGGAGGCTACTGGTGGCAGTAGGTGGTCTCGCAGGTACCCTGGGCCTAAGCCATGGAGTGCTTTAAAGGTCATAATTAGTACCTTGGCTCAAGGCGTGAGATCACTTCCGGTCCCTGTAGGCGATGGACGTTTCATCTGCTGCTTGTCTTCTTGGTGGGCTCCGTTCAGGAGCACAGGGGGCCTTGGAGGGGTCCCCTGCCATAGGGCGGCTTGTTGGAACCCCCCAGACTTGGCGGCAGCCGGTGGGGTTTTTTCCAGCTTCGCCCCAGGAGCCGGGGAGCAGAAGGGGGGGCATGCTTGCCCCTTCGTCAAATGGGCTCAGGGAGGAACAAGTTAATCAAAGGAAGTGTGGCTGAAATGTTGGTGGTGGAGGATCCTTCCTAATCTCCTCAACAATCGGTAACGGATAGGCAGATTATTGTAAATTCCTGCTCAATCTATTTAAAACCGAAGATTAGAGAGGGGTGGTTTTTTTCCTTTACCCCCCCCCCCTCGGACAAAGCGGCATTTAAACTATCTCTGTCTACATCGGAATGGAGAGAGAACAAAGGCTGACTTGCCACTTGAATTAACTATGTGAGAAAGACTGAAATCGCAGTTGCAAGAGGTGCTTGCTGAGCTGTTTTTAAAAATCGAAACCCTTGCTCTTCTCCCTGCGAAAAGGAGGAGTCAAGATGGCTCCCCTCCGTTCTTGTTTTTGTACTTATAAATGAAGTCTGCCTTTTGAAACTACCTTTGGGGGGGAAATGATAATCTCTGGCATCTTATTATACCTCCCCTGAGGGTGCTCTGGACCTCCTTCTGTTACGTGGACTTTCTGGATTTTGATTATTTGATTTTTCTCTTTCTGGTGTACCTCCGTGTCTTGGAACAGTGAAGGAGAATTAACTTTTTACTTTCGGATTTGCCTGCCACCTTGGACGGCCCGGCTGCACGCTCCACTGATGCCATTTTCTTTGTATAAGATTTACCATCGCTGAACTTAGACAATGGGACCTAAGAAACCACCAACGGGCAAGTCACTATCGGCTCCCGCTTCAGCAACTTCCAGTCCAAGTACGCAGCAGCCGAAAATTACTTCATTGCTACAAAAAGAAGCAGCTGGAGAGAGTTCAAAAGAATTATCTGTCAACCAAATGTTTCAGGAAATTATGAGAGGTCAAAACGAACTGAGGAAGGAGGTGGCAGATCTCAAAGACAAACTCAGAGGGGTACAACATAACATAACAGAAAATAGACAAAGAATTGTGGTGCTGGAGGAGGGGGCAGCTGGGATGGGGAAAGAGGTTAAGGAGGTCCAAAAAGGAAATTTAGAACTGGAAAACTTTATGGCCAAAATAGAATTTGAAAGAATGTCTTTTTTCTCAGGTTCCAGAACCTACCAGAAACAGAAAATGAAGATCTTAAAGATATTATGAGCACAATTTTAGCAGAAAACCTTAAGAGAAACAAAGAACAGTTGTGGTGGGATATGGACCTGGTTTATAGAATTAACTCAGCATATGCTAGAACTCATAATGTTCCAAGAGAGGTACATGTTAAATTTCTTAGGAGGACCATGAGGGACGAGGTGCTAGGGGCCCAAAGGGAGGGACCTTTAAAATATCAAGATAAAGAAATTAATATTCTTAAGCAAATTCCGAAAAAGATAAGAGAAAGAAGGAGGAAGTATTCTTCCTTATCAAAGAAACTATACAATAGAGGAATTTGGTTTAGATGGTTATTGCCAGAGGGAATGTTGATTTTCTGGGAGGGAAGCAGAATCAGAATTAAGACTTTACTTTACTTTACTTTATTTGGACTTTTATACCGCCCCCTCTCCCCAAAGGGACTCGGGGCGGTGTACAGTCAGATAAAACACATAAATAAATCGAAAGTACAAACATAATTACATACTTAGTACCTAAAAGAGGAGGCTATAAGAAACTGTACATAAAGCAAACCATTTAAAAACAATATTTAAAATAACCCCTAAAAAATACCCAATTAAAAATATCTGCCAGGAGGTAGAATAAGACTATGAATGGGCCAAGCCGGCTAAACGGAACAGGTGAGTCTTCAGTTTTTGTCGGAAGGAGCGGAAGTCGGTGGTGGTTCTAATATCGGGGGGGGGGGAGGTCATTCCAGAGGGTTGGGCCCATCACAGAGAAGGCTCTACTCCTAGGCGCCGCCCGTTGGCATTGCTTAGTGGACGGCACCCGGAGGAGTCCCTCCCTGTGAGAGCGAATTGGTCGCAGGGAAGTGTGTGGTAGGATGCGATCCCGCAAGTAACTAGGTCCTGAGCCATGGAGCGCTTTAAAGATGGTAACTAACACCTTGAAACGCACCCGAAAGACCACAGGCAGCCAGTGCAGCTCGCGCAGGAGCGGTGTTATGTGGGAGTACCTAGTACTCCCCATAATAGCCCGCGCGGCTGCGTTCTGGACTAGCTGCAGTCTTCGAGTGCGTCCCAAGGGAAGGCCCATGTAGAGGGCATTGCAGTAGTCCAGCCGAGACGTCACCAGTGCATGAGTGACCGTGCGTAGGGCATCCCGGTCCAGTAGGGGGCGCAATTGGCGCACCAGGCGAACCTGGTGGAACGCCCCCCTTGCCACGGCTGCCACATGGTCATCCATTGACAGCCGGGCATCTAGGAGGACGCCCAAATTGCGCGCCCGTTCCACAGGGGGCAATTGCTCGCCCCCTATGGTCAGTGATGGAATCAACTGACTGAACCGGGGTGCCGGTAGCCACAGCCACTCAGTCTTGGAGGGGTTGAGCTTGAGTCTGTTGTCCCCCATCCAGACCCCGACGGCTTCCAAACACCGGGTCATCACCTCGACAGCCTCGTTGGGGTGGTCTGGGGTGGAAATGTACAGCTGGGTATCATCAGCGTACAGATGATACTCCACCCCAAAACCACGGATGATCTCCCCCAGCGGCTTCACATATGCGTTGAACAGAAGGGGCGAGAGGACCGACCCCTGAGGCACCCCACAAGTGAGTGACCTCAGGGTCGACCTCTGCCCCCCTGCCAACACACATTGCGTCCGGTCGGAGAGGTAGGAGCCGAACCACCGCAGAACGGTGCCTCCAACTCCCATTCCCCCCAGCCGGCGCAATAGGATACCATGGTCGATGGTATCAAAAGCCGCTGACAGATCTAATAGGACCAGGATAGAGGAACAACCCCTATCTCTGGCCCTCCAGAGATCATCAACCAACGCGACCAAGGCCGTCTCCGTGCTGTGTCCGGGCAGGAAGCCGGACTGGCGTGGGTCTAGATATTCGGATTCCTCAAGGTGCCGTGGAAACTGCTGTGCCACCACATTCTCTACAACCTTCGCTAAAAAGGGAAGGTTGGAGACTGGACGATAATTAGCTAGCTCCATCGGGTCAAGGGAAGGCCTCTTGAGTAAGGGCCTCACCACCGCCTCTTTCAAGGCGGCAGGTAAGGACCCCTCGCCCAAAGAGGCGTTCACCAAGCCCAGTAGCCAGCCTCGTGTCACTTCCCAGGATGCCAGTACCAACCAGGAGGGACACGGGTCCATTAAACATGTGGTCGGTCGCAGCCGTCCACGCAACCTATCCAAATCCTCGGGGGCAACAGAATCAAACTCCTCCCAGAATGGTCTCACAAGACTCACTGTTGGCAGCTCCTCTGGTCCACTGAAGGGGGCCCATCCGCTCCGGATCTGAGCGATTTTGTCCTGCAGATATTCCCCAAACTCCTCTGCTCTGCCCTGTAAAGGGGCTTCCCGCGTCCTCTGTAATAAGAGAGAGCGGGTCACCCGAAACAGGGCGGCAGGGCGGTTATCGGCGGACGCAATAAGAGTGGCACAATATCTACGTTTGGCCACTCTTAATGCCACAAGGTAAGTCCGTGAATAGGCTCTTACCTGTGTTCAGTCAGATTCGGAGCGTGAGGACCTCCACCTGCCCTCTAGGCGTCTCCTATGGCGCTTCATCCAGGTGCCGTCCACCAAACAGTGTCGGGGGGCGACGCCTAGGAGCAGAGCCTTCTCTGTGGCGGGCCCAGCCCTGTGGAATGACCTCCCCCCTGATATCAGGATTACCTCTGATCTCCGCTCCTTCCGTGTAAAGCTCAAGACCCACCTCTTCCAATTAGCTGGCCTGGCTCAACCATAGTTTTATCCTATTGCTCCTGATGGGTTTTTTAAATTTTGTAATTTTAACTGAGGGTGTTTTAAATAGTTATTTTAATTCTATTTTATATATATTTTATGAGTGTTACCTCCTCCATGTACATGTACGTGTATGTGTTTATTTGTATTTGTATATGTATTGTATATATATGTATATTGTATGTGTTTTATTGTACGCCGCCCCGAGTCCTTTTGGAGAGGGTGCGGCTAACAAATTAAATTTCATTCATTTATTCATTCATCACCCTCAGGTCCTCGGTAAACCAAGGAGCCCGGGTGGGTCGTCGTCGCAGGAGAGGCCGCAAAGGCGCAACTCGGTCCAGGGCCCCAGCGGCCGCCCTATTCCAGGCGGCCACTAGGTTCTCGGAGCGAGAGCGGGTCAGGGCTACAGGGAATGGCCCAAGCTCCGTCTGGAACCTATCCGGTTCCATCAGGTACCAACTTGGACAGTTTGGTTCCGCCTCCTCGCGGTGGGGGGTAGCGCCAGGGAAGTCCAGCCGGAGACATGAGTGATCTGACCATGACAGGGGAGTGATGATTACATCCCCTCTTCCCAGATCACTCGTCCACTGTTCAGATACGAAAACAAAGTCCAGAGTGTGGCCACCTTCGTGTGTGGGGCCCTGAATTAATTGGGTCAGGTCCATGGCTGTCATGGAAGCCATGAACTCCCGAGCTACCTCGGATGCTTCCCCCGTCGACGGCAAGTTGAAATCCCCCATGACCATAAGCTTGGGGGTCTCAACTGCCGTCTCTGAGATCAGCTCGAGGAGCTCGGGCAGGGCTGCTGATGCATAGCGAGGAGCCAAGTATACAATCAGCAAGCCCCACTGCCTCCCTGGGCCCCATTTCACACCAAGGGACTCACACCCGGGTATCTGAGGTACAGTGAACTCCCTCGGCTCTAGACATTCCCGCATAACTACCGCCACCCCACCACCCTTACCCAGGGCCCGAGGCTGATGGAATGCACGGAAACCCGGTGGGCACATTTCCACGAGGGGTAAACCACCCTCGTGGCCCAACCAGGTCTCCGTTATCCCTGCAAGGTCCAGCTTCCCCTCTGAGATCAACTCATTAATGAGGGGGGCCTTGTTGGTCACGGACCTTGCATTGCAGAGCATCAGCCTCAGGCCCTGGCTCTGTAGTTCCTGACCACCTAGATTGCGGGGGTTGGTACAAACGACCGGGTGTAACCAACAACCACGGTCTCCCAACCGACGTTGTGGTCTTCTCCTGTCCTCGCATCCCCTCCTCCCTGCGACCGATGTAATAAAACAAACCTCTATTGGAATGTTCTTTCCCCTCCCCCCCTCCACCACACTCACTTCCCTCCTAGACTCACCTGTTCGCCTGGCACTGGCCCCCCTCCTAGACAGATTCCCCCCCACCCTAAAACCCTCCCTGGAACCCCCTAAAAAGGATTAAAAACACTTGGTTAAAAAACCCCTAAGCTTCCGTTTCCTCCACCTCTCGGGGTCTATAAACCCGTCATCAAGGCGGGCCCTTACGAGCGTCAAGGGCCATGCCTGCGAGAGGGGGGACTCCCGCAGGCGGAGCAGGTCTAGCCTCGAATAAATAATCTTAAAAAATCTTTAAAAACACGATGGGATCAAGGTGTTGTAGATCATGCGTGGTCAGTCAATAAAAGGGGGGGGGGTGATCAAATGTCCAAGTGGTCTGGGGGGGTGGAGAGATGGTCCAAAGGGTGGTAGCAGCCTAGATAATCCTAGGTGGGTGGGACAGTGGATGAGGCTGAAGCCTTTATTAAAAAATATTTTTCTCTCCTAGAGGACGAAGACAGCGGAGGTGGGGGAAAAGGCAGCAATGTACAAGACATGGAGAAGGGGGGGCTATGGCTCCACCTGGGGACAGGGAGGAGGGAGCAATATCAAAAAGGCTCAGGTCACAAAAATAAATGTATTTGAAATATTATTGTAATTGTTGATATACTAGAAAGTGACAAAGAAAGAGATGATTGAACACATGGTTGATATAAAGTAAGAATTCTGTTTCTGCTTATCTTTTATATGTTATTTTTAAACTTGTAAAATTGTGAGATTTGGAGGGATTTCTACTACCAGCATGGGAACTACCAAAATTTTCTATGTACCTTCTTACCTTTTCCCCATAAATGTTTTAAAACCAATAAAATTCTTTTAAAAAGAAAAAAAAAGGTCATAATTAGTACCTTGAATCGCACCTGGAAAACAACCGGCAACCAGTGCAGGCCACCTAAAAGGGGTGTAGCATGGGAGAACCTAGGTACCCCCATGATAACCCGCGCAGCCGCATTCTGGACCAGCTGAAGCCTCCGGTTGCTCTTCAAGGGCAGCCCCATGTAGAGAGCGTTGCAGTAGTCCAGGCGAGAAAGGACGAGGGCATGTGTGACTGTGCACAGAGCATCCCGATCCAGGAAGGGGTGCAACTGACGTACCAGGCGAACCTGGTAAAAGGCCCCCCCTGGTCACGGCCGTCAGGTGTTCTTCTAAACTAAGCCGCGGATCCAGGAGAACTCCCCGATTGCGGGCCCACTCTGAGGGGGCTAAAATTTCTCCCCCTATCATCAAAGATGGAACAAGATGCACTAATCAAGGAGAGAAGCAACTTAGAACTGAGGAGAAACTTCCTGACAGTTAGAACAATTAATCAGTGGAACAGCTTGCCTCCAGAAGTTGTGAATGCCCCAACACTGGAAGTCTTTAAGAAGACGTTGGATAGCCATTTGTCTGGAACGGTATAGGGTTTCCTGCCTAGGCAGGGGGTTGGACTAGAAGACCTCCAAGGTCCCTTCCAACTCTACTATTATATTATTGTATTATTGTAAATCAGGATGACGGAAACCACAGCCACTCAGTCTTGGAGGGATTGAGCTTCAGCCTGTTCCTCCCCATCCAGATCCGCACAGCCTCCAGGCATCGGGATATCATGTCGAGGGCATCGTTTGGGTGGTTTGGGGTAGAGATGAAAAGTTGGGTAACATCAGCATATTGATGATACCGTACCCCAAAACCACGGATGATTTCGCCCAGCGGTTTCATATATATGTTGAACAGGAGGAGTGAGAGAACCGACCCCTGGGGCACCCCACAAGTGACGCGCCAAGGGGTCGATCCCTTTCCTCCAGTCAACATGAACTGCGACCGATTCGACAGGTAAGAGAACCACCCCACTCCCAACCCCCCGAGTCGTCGCAGTAGGATACCATGGTCGATGGTATCGAAAGCCGCCGAGAGGTCTAATAGGACCAGGACAGAGGAGCAGCCCCTGTCCCGGGCCCACCAAAGATCATCAACCAACGCGACCAATGCCGTCTCCATGCTGTACCCTGGCCTGAAACCCGACTGAAATGGATCCAGGTAGGCAGCTTCATCCAGGTAGTGGGGAAGCTGACATGCTACCACACACTCGACAACCTTCGCTAGAAAGCGAAGGTTGGAGACCGGATGAGAGTTGGCTAAAGATGCTGGGTCCAGGGAAGGCTTCTTACTAATAATAATAATAATAATAATAATAATAATAATAATAATAATAATAATAATAATAATAATAATAATAATAATAATAATTTTATTTGATTAGCCGCAACCCTCTCCCGAAGGACTCGGGGCGGCGTACAATCAAAACGGGTAAAAATACACATAAGACAAACATATATACAAAAAGAACAAAGACATATACATATGTGCATGGAGGAGAGTTGACTTATAAGTGAAAGACAATTAAAAACACAATTTAAAATCCCCTTAAATAAAATTACTAAATTAAAAAACCCATCAGGAGCGTTACGAAGTTATGGTTGAGCCAGGCCAGCTATTTGGAAAAGGTGGGTCTTGAGCTTAACACGGAAGGAGCGGAGGTCAGTAGTGGTCCTAATATCCGGGGGAAGGTCATTCCACAGGGCTGGGCCCACCACAGAGAAGGCTCTGCTCCTAGGCGCCGCCCCATGGCACTGTCTGGTGGACGGCACCTGGAGAAGTCCCTCTCTGTGCGAGCGGATGGGTCATAGGGATGTATGGGGCAGAACACGATCCCGCAGGTAACTAGGTCCTGAGCCATGGAGCGCTTTAAAGATTGTAATCAAGACCTTGAAACGCACTCGATAGACCACAGGAAGCCAGTGCAGCTCGCGCAGGAGAGGTGTCACATGGGAGTACTTAGTACTCCCCATAATCACCTGCGCGGCCGCATTCTGGACCAACTGCAGTCTCCGAGTGCATTTCAAGGGAAGCCCCATGTAGAGAGCGTTACAGTAGTCCAGGCGAGACGTCACCAGCGCATGGGTGACTGTGCGTAGGGCGTCCCGGTCCAATAGGGGGCGCAATTGGCGCACCAGGCGAACCTGGTGGAACGCCCCCCTGGCCACGGCTGTCACATGTTCATCCATGGACAGCCTGGCATCCAGGAGGACGCCCAAATTGCGCGCCCGCTCCACGGGGGCGAGTTGAATGCCCCCAATGGCCAGAGATGGAATTATCTGGTTGAACCGGGGAGCCGGAACCCACAGCCACTCCATCTTGGAAGGGTTGAGCCTGAGTCGGTTGTCATCCATCCAGACCCGTACGGCTTCCACACACCGGGACATCACTTCGACGGCCTCGTTGGGGTGGTTCGGGGTGGAAATGTACAGCTGAGTATCATCAGCGTACAGATGATATCCCACCCCGAAACCACGGATGATCTCACCCAGCGGCTTCATATATGTGTTGAACAGGAGTGGCGAGAGGACCGACCCCTGTGGCACCCCACAAGTAAGGGGGCTTAGGGTCGACCTCTGCTCCCCTGCCAACACACGTTGCGTCCGGCCGGAGAGGTAGGAGCCGAACCACCGCAAAACGGTGCCCCGGACCCCCAACCCCTCCAGTCGGTGCAACAGGATACCATGGTCGATGGTATCAAAAGCCGCCGAGAGGTCTAATAGGACCAGGATAGAGGAACAGCCCCTATCTCTGGCCCTCCAGAGATCATCTACCAACGCGACCAAGGCCGTCTCTGTGCTGTGCCCAGGGCGAAAGCCGGACTGGCGTGGGTCTAGATAAAGGAGGGGCCTCACCAGGCGGTGGGAAAGAACCCCTCTCTCAATGAAGCATTGGTAATTGCCTGGAGCCAGCCTCGTGTCACCTCCCGGGAAGCCGAAACTAACCAAGAGGGACACGGGTCGAGCACACAAGTGGCAGCACTGAGTCTCCCCATAATCCTGTCCATGCCCTCGGGGGTCACAGGGTCAAACTCATCCCAGATAGTCTCCACAAGATTCATCCCCGTCGACTCACCCGAATCTACCCAGTCAGAGTCCAAGCCTGTCCGGATTTGAGCGATTTTATCCTGCAGATACTGAACAAATTCTTCAGCCCTACCCTGCAAGGGGTCTTTCTCAGTTCCTTGGTTAAGTAAGGAGCGGGTCACCCTAAACAGGGCGGCTGGGCAGTTATCTGCGGACACGATAAGAGTGGGAAAATGTTGCAGTTTTTCCGTTTTTATCACCACTAAGTAGGATTTAATATGAATTCTTACTAGTGTTCGATCAGATTTGGACCGGCTGGCCCTCCAACCACTCTCTAGGCATCTTTCCCGGCGTTTCATCTCCCAGAGCTCCTCGGTAAACCAGGGAGCTACCCGGGATCGACACCGGGTCAGAAGCGGCAAAGGCACAACGCGATCCAAGGCCCCAGTGGCCGCCCTATCCCAGGCTTCCACTAGGGCTTCGGTCGAGCTGTGAGCAAGGGATTCAGGAAAAGTCCCAAGCTCTTAGTTTAATAGTGTGTCGTCTGGGTTGCTTGATCTGTAATCTTTTATTCATATTTCTTTTCTAACCAATTATAAAATCGCCCCCATGTCCTTAAGTACACCGATTCCTCTTTGTCCTTTATTCTGAAAGTTAACCTGTTCATTTCTGCAGAGTCCAATATTTTCTTTATTATCTCTCCTTCTGACGAGATTTTGTCTGTTTTCCAATTCTGTGCAAATACAACTCTAGCCACTGTTATTATATGTATAATCAAATATGTGTCTTCTTTACTATATATCTCTGGTAAGATACCCAATAAAGATACCTCTGGTCTCAGCTCTACAAGTCGGTGTAACATTTTCTCTAACCATGTTTGTATTTTAACCCAATAACTTCTTGCTTCTCTACAAGTCCACCACATATGATAATATGATCCTGGTAATTGATGACATTTCCAACATTTAGCTGACTTATCCTTAAACATTTTTACTAATCTTTTGGGTGGCATGTGCCATCTATAAAACATTTTATACAAATTTTCTTTATATGCTGTTGCCATTGTTAGTTTATAGATCCTTTCCCATAGTTGTTGCCATTTTTCTAATTCAATCGTGTAACCAAAGTTTTTTGCCCATGCTATCAGTTCCTTTTACTACTTCTTCCTCTAATTTAACTGTAAGTAAATAGCTATATAGTTTCTTAATCATTTTTTCATCTGTTCCCATAAGTATCTTACCCAATTCTGAACTTCCCAGGTTAAAACCATGCTCTCTAGCATCTTTTTCATATCTTGATTGTATTTGCATTTGTGTAAACCAGCCTATATCAATCCCTTGTTCTTCTAATTTTTTTTCCTGTTTTAGTTTTCCCCTTTCTGATAGAATATCTTTATATCTAATAATGTTTCTCATACTGCTAATATTCGAATGTGTCAAAGCTTCCATTGTTGAAAGCCACATTGGTATTTCCAAGTAGTGTTTTCCTTTCACTTTTTCCCATACTGTAAATAAACCATTTCTTACATAATGTCTCTGAAAATAACCATGTATCCTATTTTTCCCATACCATAAAAATGCGTGCCAGCCCAGTTGCATATCATGTCCTACCAAAGACAATAACCTTATATTTCTCAGTAAAATCCATTCTTTTATCCAAGTTAATGCTGCCACTTGGTAATATAACTCCCGATTTGGTAGTCCAAACCCACCTCTAATTCTTGAATCTTGTAACATTTTTACATTAATTCTTGCTTTTTTTCCTTGCCAAATATATTTCCACATTATTTTATTCAATTTTTCAAAGTACTTTTTCTCAAGTTTTATTGGTATTGTTTGAAATAAAAATAAAATTCTTGGTAATATATTCATCTTAATTACCACTATCCTTCCCATTAATGATAACTGTAAGTTCTTCCATTTCTCTATATCCATTTCAATTTGATTTCTCAGTTTATAATAATTATCTTCCTTGATAGTTATGCATCTCAAAGTCAGCTGTATATCCAAATATTTCACTTTCTTCACTATTTGGATAGCTAATTTCCCCATTATTTCCCTTTTCTGTTTTTCTGTTATATTTTTCACTAAGAGTTTTGTTTTATCTTTATTAATTTTCAATCCTGCTGCTTCTCCATATTCTTCTATTTGTTCAAGTAACTTTGGACCTGTTTCTACTGGATCTTCCATAATAAACACTAAATCGTCTGCAAATGCTTGTAATTTATATTCTTCTTTCTTAATTTTCATTCCTTTTATTTCTTTATCCTGCCTTATCTTTCTATTCAGAATCTCTAATGTCAATATAAATAATAATGGGGATAGCAGGCACCCTTGTCTAGTTCCTTTCCTAATAGGCACTTTTTCTGTCATATCACCATTTACAATCCCCTTTGCCGGTTGTTCTTTATAGATAGTTTTAACCATATTTATAAACCCCTCCCCAAAATCCATCATTTGTAATTTCATTATCATAAATTGCCAATTCACATTGTCAAAGGCTTTCTGTGCATCCAAAAATAGCAATGCCATTTGCTTCTACGGATGTGCTTCATAATATTCTAAAGTGTTCAATATAATCCGCATATTGTCTCTGATCGGTCTCGTGGGTAGGAAACCATTTTGATCTGAATGTATGAATTCAATTAGCAGTCTCTTCAGTCTTTCTGCCATTATTGATGCAAAAATTTTATAATCCACATTTAGTAAAGAGATTGGTCTATAGTTCTCTATTTGCTGCAAGTCTGACTCTTCTTTTGGAATAAGGGTTATATACGCCTCCGAACATGAGTCTGGTATTTTTGCTTCTAATAGCAACTTATTAAATACTTCCAAAATTTCATCACTTAACACATCTTGTAATGCTTTATAGACCTCAGCTGGTAGTCCATCGGGCCCTGGTGTCAACTTCGAAAGTGTTGCCATGACTATTATCAGGCTGGCATGGAAGGGGGAATTCCATGCATGCCTTCGGCCAGAGTTGGATCTTATGTCTACAGCCTAGTTGGAGAATATGAGTTATGATGCAGGAAAGAAGGGAGGGGATACAGGGGTAAAGTTCAAGTACAATTAAGCGAAAGCAGTTTTGGCTCCACAGGAGTCCACGCCAGAATGTTGATCCTAATAAATGATTGCATTTCTTTTCAACTTTGTCTCGAGGCTCGTAAATTAATTAGGTCGTCTTCTGGGAACTTCACAGAGAGCCAAAACTGCTTTCGATGCCTTTCTCAGGAACAGAAACAAGAGAAGCATACTACCGAGTACGTATCAGAGAGGGAGATGAATGGAAAACAGCGTTCAACTGCCCCCTAGAGAGCTTTCAATTCAAAGTGATGCCTTTCGGGCTGCAGGGGGCCCCAGTGGTATTCATGCAGTTAATAAACAAGGTGCTGCATGAGCACCTCTACAAGGGGGTCCTCGTCTACCTAGATGACATCCTTATCTACACGGAGACCATGGACGACCACGTACCCCTGGTCCGCCAAGTACTGGAGAAACTTCTGGCAGCCAACCTGTACGTCAAGGTATCAAAATGTGAATTCCACTGTGCACGGTTAGACTACCTGGGTTACTGAGTGTGAAATGAGGGAATAGAGATGGACCCAGCGAAAATGCAAGCCGTCCTAAGCTGGCATCCCCCTCGCACCCGCAGACAGCTACAAAGCTTCCTAGCGTTCCCGAACCTCTACAGGCAATTCATCCCCTCCTTTGCGAAGATTGCCAAACCCCTGACAGACCTCCTGAAGACAGGGAGCCCAGGAACGAAACCTCATCCGGGACAACCCCTACCATGGGACCTAACCTGCCAAGAGGCGTTTGAGACACTAAAAGAAATGTTTGCAAAGGATC